>NC_074684.1:4867819-5032819 GCF_029448725.1 Salvelinus fontinalis
TTTCAAGGACAGTTTTTTTCCCCAGGTACGTAACATTGCAAAAATCTAACTCTTTGGCCAAAAATTATGCAGAAAAGCTAATCCATGCTTTTGTTACTTCTAGATTAGACCACTGAAATGTGGTACTCTCTGGCTAGGTGGATTAAGCAATAAATAAACTTCAGTTTAAACTAGAATCCTGACTAGAACCCAAACATTTGATCATATTACTCCAGTGCTAGCCTCCGTAAGCTTGTTCAGTATGATAGCGTATAGCTGTCGAAAGCTATAAATTAGAATTTCAGCATCCGAGAGCATAAACTGGATGTTGAAGTACCCCAACGTTGGCCTACTACCTGCCCCTCAATCGTATGTAATTCTCTTAAATGAATTTAAACTTGATGTAATGGACCAGGTACATCAATCAATCAAATATATTTATACATTCTAGGGACAATAAGGAGGCCTGCGTCTTGTGACCGTAGCGTAGGTGTGTACAGCGGTAGAGGTAGAAGCAAGCCTTACCAAGCCCTACCCATTAAGTTAATTTAAGAAAATTACATAGGATTTAGGGGCTTATTTGAATAGATAATTTAATATGTTGTAGTTTGTCCATAAAACGTGGACAAAGATGCTAGTTGAAGTTTACATTAAACTATAATAGGATTACATTAAACTATTACATTAAACTATAATACAACAATCCAAAGGCCACAACAGCCTGATCAACTTTATGCGATGCAGATGTGTCGCACTGCATGCCTGAGGCAAATGGTGGTCACACCAGATACTGACTGGTTTTCTGATCCATGCTTGGTATATGTGACCAACAGATGCATATCTGTATTCCCAGTCATGTGATTAGAGCATCGTTTTTATATTTTTGTTCAGTGTATTTTAGGTCATGTTCTCAGAGCGTTCAGAGAACATTTAAGAAATTACACTCTTCTGTGGGAATTTCAGTACTTCAGCATTACATTTTCTGCAGGTTTCCTCATGGTTTTAAAACCCCAAAATGAACATTCCCAGAACAGGCAACATTTTGACTTCCATTCTCAGTTACCGGTGAGCAAACTTATGGCTAGCTCGGCATGTGCATCCATACCCTATCATTCTAATTCTAAATGACAGCATGTGGATGACCTCAGCCGTACACACATACGGCTACGTTTTAACAACAAGGGTACGACAGCCACACTTCTCCCCAGGGGACAAGACCCAAACACATAACAGTTCCATGCTAACGGAACCATGAAATGGAAGTTGGGAAGCATGTATTCACGCACACACACACACACATGCACGCGTGCATGCATGCACACACACTGGTGATGCCTTGATTGGTCTTACACACTGGATTTCCTTGGGGTCATCCTCGCTGCTATAACAACACAAAGGGCTCCCCTGCTGCAGTGGAGGGAGTGTTTGTAATTATCAGGATTACATCACCTTGTTAACACTAATTATCAAAATACTGTAATTACTAACAGATCTCCAAACCAGGGAGTGTGTGCATGAGTATAGATGTCGCGAGAATGTTCCTGATGCATCCAGAAATGCAAATGAGCCTGGTGAGTGGCTGAAATGTAGAAGTTCTCTTTCTCTCCATGCGAGGGCAGTCGAGTCATTGGGATCAGGACTTCCTATTATTATGTTCTCTCTTGCTCTCTCAAACGCTAGGCCTAGGTCCTAATTACTGCAACATTCAGATATACAAAAATAGATCTGAAATGCAGCCATACACATCAACAAATGTTGTTTTATATCGCTAAACACAATATTTATATTGGTCTCCACTAGGCTATGACATGCAAGTGTCTAGTGTATTGTAAAGTTACCTAATGAACTCAACATTTTGTCCCTGCGGTGGTCTAGCAGTTCGGGCTTGCACATATATAGGCCTACCGTGACGGTGTGGGTTAAATTCCGGCCAATGCTCTTCTGACACAAATAACTGAATCCCCCGATTTGACTTGATGTAGCTCCAATTTTCATATATGGACAGTCCAGGGTTATTTTACCCCTGACCTTGATAAGAAAAATCCATACCACAGACATTTTTGTAAAAAATAAATATGAAACAATGAAATAATAACAGCGAGTGGGCTACAGCAATATTAGTTTCCATTCGTACAAAGTGTTGGGTAAATTACCACAGATTTGTTTACTCGTACTGTAAACAATGTGACCAAGCCACAAAACAATTGCACATTTAATAAAGGTAGTTGTGGCTTTAGGAACTTAAACCAGCACTGACATTTGACCAGTGAGGTTAATTCCCCACTTGTCTCTGCTTGTTCCAGGTTGAAGGACATTCCACCCTGACACCCTGCAGATGTAACATAGATTGTTGTGAACCTCCCAGCCACCAGGATAATCATCATATCGCAGGACATTATTCAGTAGTGTGCAACATCACAATTTAGATATAAATAGATTCGCCCGTGTTATTGTTGATCATGTAGTTTTATCAAAACATTCTAAAATACCCACGTGTTTTCTGTCCCAGGGAGACTGGGACAGAAAACAGAATTTGTTTAATTAGGTGTCAGTGGCTGCAGTTCATCTGTCTAATCCCCTGCAAAGAGAGAGAAGGGCATCAATAATATTACAATGCTGAAATCTAACATCACAGCTCCAACTATCATCCTATTATCCATTTATTTTAGCCAATCTTTAGTCATCTTAGTCAGTGCAGTACAAGTTGAGTGCCCTTCCCTACAGTATATGCATGCTGAAAGTCAGTAGTGAACTTGTTCTTTAATATAAAAAATAGCATTGCTGATGCCATCTTTTTCTCTCTGTGTGATGACATATCCTTTTCCTGTGCAGGTAGGCTCTCCCGTCAATATGAGTCTCCTGCTGCTCCCGCCCCAAACACACACATTATTATGAATGTTCCCCTATTTACATGTTTGTGGGTTGTGTGTCAGAAGTGAGCGATGGTAAGCTTTGAGAGGAGGACATACAGAAAGGTGACATTAGTTTTTCCCTACACCCTACCCTTATCCCCTACTTTCACCTTAGCCCCTTAATCTTAAACCACTAACCCTTAAATTTCCAACCTGACCTGATGCGATTAAGATTATCCTACCAACGGGACATTAAAAACTGTAACATCTTATGTTTCACCGAGACATGGTTGAACGACGATACGGACAATATAGAGCTAAGACGAGGGGTGGGGGGTGTGTCTATTTGTCAATTACAGCTGGTGCGCGATGTCTAATATTAAAGAAGTCTTGAGGTATTGCTCGCCTGAGGGTAGAATACCTTAGGATAAGCTGTAGACCACACTATCTACCAAGAGAGTTCTCATCTATATTATTCGTAGCTGTCTATTTACCACCACAGAATGAAGCTGGCACTATGACCACTATCAACCAACTCTATAAGGCTATAAGCAAAGAAGAAATTGCTCAACCAGAAGTGCCGCTCTTAGTGGCCGGGGACTATAATGCAGGCAAACTTAAATCAGTTTTACCAAATGTTTACCAGCATGTCACATGTGCTACCAGAGAAAACAAAATCCTAGATCACCTTTACGACACACAGAGAAGCATACAAAGCTCTCACCCACGCTCCATCTGGCAAACCTGACCATAATTCTATCCTCCTGATTCCTGCTTACAAGCAAAAACTAAATCAGGATGTACCAGTGACTCGCTCAATATGGAAGTGGTCAGATGACGCAGATGCTACACTACAGGACTGTTTTGCTAGCACAGACTGGGTTCATCCAATAGCATTGAGGAGTACACCACCTCAGTCAATGGCTTCAATAAGTGCATCGACAACATCCTCCCCACGGTGACTGTACGTACATATCCCAACCAGAAGCCATGGATTACAGGCAACATCCGCATCGAGCTAAAGGCTAGAGCTTCCGCTTTCAAGGAGCGGGAGACTAATCTGGGCTGCCCAGTGATATGAGCCTACCAGATGAGCTAAATGCTTTTTATGCTCGTTTCAAGGCAAGAAACACTGAAGCATGCACAAGAGCACCAGCTGTTCTGGGTGACTGTGTGATAATGCTCTTGGTAGCCGATGTGAACAAAATCTTTAAACAGGTCAACATTCACAAAGCTGCTGGGCCAGACGGATTACCAGAACGTGTACTCAAAGCATGCACCGACCAACTGGCAGGTGTCTTCACTGACATTTTTAACCTCTCCCTGACCGAGTCCATAATACCTACATGTTTCAAGCAGACCACCATAGTCACCGTTCCCAAGGAAGCGAAGGTAACCTGCCTAAATGATTACCGCCACGTCAGTAGCCATGAAGTGCTTTGAAAGGCTGGTCATGGCTCACATCAACAGCATCTTCCCGGACACCCTAGACCCACTCCAATTTGTATACCGCCCCAAAAGATCCACAGATGATGCAATCTCCACACTGCTCTTTCTCACCTAGACAAAAGGACACCTATGTGAGAATGTTGTTCATTGACTACAGCTCAGCGTTCAACACTATAGTGCCCATGAAGCTCATCACTAAGATAAGAACTCTGAGACTAAACACTTCCCTCTGCAACTGGATCCTGGACTTCCTGATGCGCCGCCCCCAGGTGGTAAGAGTAAGCAACAACACGTCTGCCACACTGATCCTTAACACTGGGGCTCCTCAGGGGTGTGTACTTAGTCCCCTCCTGTATTCCCTGTTCACCCACGACTGCGTGGCCAAACACGACTCCAACACCATCATTAAGTTTGTTGACGCCACAACAGTGGTAGGCCTGATCACCGACAACGATGAGACGGCCTATAGGGAGGATGTCAGAGAACTGGCAATATGGTGCCAGGACAACAACCTCTCCCTCAATGTGAGCGAGACCTAAGGAGCTGATCGTGGACTACAGGAAAAGACGGGCCGAACAGACCCCCATTAACATCGACGGGGCTGTAGTGGAGCGGGTCGAGAGTTTCAAGTTCCTTGGCGTCCACATCACCAACTAACTATCATGGTCCTAACATACCAAGACAGTTGTGAAGAGGGTACGACAAAACCTTTTACCCCTCAGGATAAGATTTGGCATGGGTCCCCAGATCCTCAAAAGGTTCTACAGCTGCACCATCGAGACCGTCCTGACCGGTTGCATCACCGCCTGGTATGGCAACTGCTCGGCATCTGACCGCAAGGCGCTACAGAGGGTAGTATGAACGGCCCAGTGCATCACTGTGGCCAAGCTTCCTGCCATGCAGGACCTATATAATAGGCGGTGTCAGAGGAAAGCCCATAAAATTGTCAGACTCCAGTCAGCCAAGTTATAGACTTTTCTCTGCTACCGCATGGCAAGCGGTACCGGAGCGCCAAGTCTAGGACTAAGAGGCTCCTGAATAGCTTCTACCCCCAAGCCATAAGACTGCTGAACAATTAATGAAATCGCAATTTACATTGACCCCCCCCGCTACCTTTTGTACACTGCTGCTACTCACTGTTTTATCTATGCATAGTCACTTCACCCCCACCTACATGTACAAATTACCTCAACTAACCTGCACCCCACACTCTGACTCGGTACCGGGGCCCCCTGTATATAAACCTCATTGTTGTTATTCTTATTGTGTTTTTTATTATTACTTTTTATTTTAGTCTGCTTGGTAAATATTTTCTTCTTGCAGTTCAAGAGGAGTTAAGGGCTTGTAAGTAAGCATTTCACGGGAAAGTCTACACTTTGTTGTATTCTGCGCATGTGACATCGTTTGATTTGATTTGATGCGTGTGTGTTATAGAAGTGCCTGTGAGCTCCACGCCATGATGGCCGACTTCTTGCATTTCCTGTTACTACGAAAAAACTGTGCGACATCTTCACGTTCGCCCGCAAGGACTTCTCCCCTTTGCCTCCTGCCGACCTCACCTTGAGGAGATACTGGCTGTGTCTCAATAGTCTAGTAGCTTCCTCTCACAGGCACTTCAGTGAGGAATATACTTTTCTGGTTAGCACTTGTCACTAGTATGTACAGAGGCCCTCAAATATGAATTATTTTATGTATGTTATTTTGTGCTACTGTTTTTACTGTCTACTCTTTTTGTTTATGTGAGCTGCACTGAAACAAATTCCAATCAACTCTGTTGAACACATATCAATGAATTAAATCAGACAGCTAGTAAAGATGTTAAATGATTCATCAATTTAGAGATGGCAATGCATTTACTAACTATGAAATGTTAGTACATTTAACGTATTAACAAAACGAACAACTTTTAAGTCAAACAATTTCAAAGTCAAGATAAAGTAGTCAGGTCCAAAATTTGACACCTTTGATAAAGATTAGCAAAAAAAGACTATAAAATAAATAAAACAAATACACTAACATTACTTGTATGTGGCCCTTATATAACTAATGGTGAAAGCTAAAGTAAACTCACCCCATTCCGTGCAAATGTGCGTAACTGCGACATTCAAACGAGGCTACAAAGAAAACTAATGGGACTGTAGCGACTTGACTTCAAAATCGGGGGTGTGAACTAGGTTTATATTCAAGCGTTGATCGACATGGTAATGGCTCTATAGTATTGGAGAAAAGTTGAAAAAATTGACCCTCCTTTACATCGGGACGTGTCATGTCGTAACGTACAGCACGCATAAAGCAACTTTCTGTCGTACAATCTCTTTCCACCAGGTGTAGCACTTCTCTCATCGTTTAAAAACAAAAAATGGACAGTGACGGAGGTAAGGGGGGATACCTAGTCATTTTTTGCATCATCATTTCATGCGATCATCATTCTCAAAGCCACTGTTTACTTCTAAGATCACTTTAGCACCCCCCTAATAAACCCGATTCAAATTCGACACAAACCTTCAAATATGTATGTAATGACACATTATATAAACTCTTTATAGTGTTTTATTTACATTTTAGAGGTGATAAGTTGGACAGATCGAGTGAAAAAAAAGCAATTTTCCCACACGACATCTCTCCGTCTCACTATCACGCGTACGTTTCGCTTCCCCACCCGCCATTTTTTTAAAAGACCCGACGGGGCTCATTGCCTGCTTGAATTATGCAGAAACGGGCAGTGTTTAGGTCATGTAATTGATTTTGTTGGAAAGGGGAGAAATTGTGCTTTACAATGGTATTGACATTACAGTTGATCTGGCAGTATTACGTTTTTGGGACGCTAAAATAAGGGCAATTGTACGGACCAAGGCGATGTACGAGTTTACGTTAGCTAGCTGGAGCGATGGTCAGGTAAAGTTCCAGCGTTATTCACACAGCTTTTCCTTTGAAAATCCTTAGCACAAAAAATTCCGGGGACAGACCCTCTTTTTTACACCCACACCTTCTCTGTTCAGTAATTAAATCTTGTGGACGACTTATAAAAAATAATGAATGCAGTCCAAATGATTATCCGTCTTCGTTATTTAAGTTTAGATGTTGATTGAACGAACGGTACACCGATGGGTCAGTCAGTGTAGAGAATCATTGTACCATCTAAACCACTGTGAAATATATATTTTCCATAACCAAAAATATTGTATTCTCAGCTGTTTGAAGCTGGTGTACAAAGCCAAAAGTAAAAGACGCAAAAACAAATCTTAAGAACGGGAAGCATAGAAATAGCGCACATAGAACAGATCTAACGCATCTTAGGCTTGCTTTCAATGAGAATGGAAGATCTCTAACACACATTTTTTTGAATTTGGTTGGGTCGTCCAAAAATAACACATTGTAGCTTTAATATTATCTAAGATTCGCTAATTACTAATCTCATGGACTTTGTATCTGAGGCTACATATATTTATGTGAGCTAACTTTAACCCTTTCCTGGGCAGCTTATATAAAACTGAACTCATAATGATAATAGGTTGTATTTCTAATAATTATATTTCTGATAACAAATAATGCCTTATCTTGTTTAGCTCGGCTGCAGCAGGGTGCTCTATTCTTCGTGCTACTTCTGCATAGCTTTCTTGTTGGACTGTTGTCTCTTCTGATTGGGGTGTTGTCCTGTTAGCATGGGGGGTAGAGGGGTGGGGGGTTGCTGTCCACTCTGGAAGGGATTTGACGTTGCAGGCTGGAGCTGGTCTATCTGGATGGAGCCTGGTGGTGAAGAGTCGAGCTGGCCTCTCTGCAAGGTGCCCGACGGAGCAGGATGGTGTTTGCTGCTCTGGATGGGGCCAGATTTTTATGGTGGAGCTGGCCTCTCTGGAAGGGAACCGATGGTGTAGGGTGGAGCTGACCTCTGGATGGGGCCTGGTTGTGTAGGGTTGAGCTGGCCTCTCTGGTTGTGGCTTGCTAGTGTAGGGTAGAGCAGGCCTCTCTGGATGTGGCCCTGTGGTGTAGGGTGGAGCTGGTCTCTCTGGGTGGGGGCTAGTGGTCATGATCTTGGAAGATATATGGCAGAGTTTCTCTTATTTTAGTTTTTGCTTTGTCCCAGAGCAGTTTCTTTCAGTTTCCTAGAGAACACCTTGACACCCTGTTTGTTCAAGCTCGTACATCAGCTGGGGGTGAATGTCACGCTGGTTCGCTAGGTAAATATTGTCCAAAAGAGCACAGTGTGGGTGTGTGTTGGGAATGGAAAATGCTACTGTGGCCCCAAGATGTCTACACTCAAGTGCAAATATCTGCAGGAGCGCAAGCTATTTTATCTGTCTATGTGTCTGATTTTCCCAACCAATACTGCTTCACCAGCAACATGCAGAATATTGTACTTGGGATGGTAATGACATTAGATGATGCAAGTCTGGGATGGAGAGAGGGAGAGCTAGACAGATGAGAAGGAGGGAGAGGGAGGGAGAGAAAGAGTAAGAGAGGGAAGGAAGGAAGAGAGATCATCCTTTAACCTTTCCAATACTGATGTTAAAGCATTTATACATTGAAGTACACTTTAGAAATACTGTAGGAGCAGATGTCAGATTCTCTGCTTACCTGAAGTTGATATAATTTTTTCCATTATGTGGTTAAATGATCACAATCAGGGTGTGGTGTGTTGGTCTGACCTGTCTGGTGATTTTCAGATTGAGATAATCCTCTATTGTATTCCTGTAACAGATTCAACTAGTTGATCCTGTTTCAGTCACACTCAGTACATCCCTAGCCCTTGAGTCACTGGCCGCTGGACCACAGTTCACTGGACTTCAGTGGAACACCATCTGTCAAATTACTTGTATTCTGGGGCCATTGGACCCAGGGAGATCTGGAAAACCAAGTGAATGAACTCTATGACTGATTGCAAAAATCACTGAAGCTGGAGACTCATATCTCCCTCACTAGCTTTAAGCACCAGCTGTCAGAGCAGCTCACAGATCACTGCACCTGTACATTGCCCATCTGTAAATAGCCCATCCAACTACCTCATCCCCATACTGTATTTATCTTGCTTCTTTGCACTCGGGTATCTACTTGCACATTCATCTTCTGCACATCTACCATTCCAGTGTTTAATTGCTATATTGTAATTACTTCGCCACCATGGCCTATTTATTGCCTTACCTCCCTTATCCTGCCTCATTTGCACATGCTGTATATAGACTTTTTCTACTGTATTATTGACTGTATGTTTGATTATTCCATGTGTAACTCTGTGTTGTTGTATGTGTCGAACTGCTTTGCTTTATCTTGGACAGGTCGCAGTTGCAAATGAGAACTTGTTCTCAACTAGCCTACCTGGTTAAATAAAGGTGAAATAAAAAATATAAAAAATGTATGATACTGTAATATGGGATCAAATAATCAATTATAATTGGAGCAATTGCCAAAAGGAATGCAGAGTCTCTAGAATTTGAACAAACCAAGCCCTCATCAACACTTCCTACAGTATCAATACTTCTGGCTGATTCTTTAAGACAGTACAAGAGCAGTGAAACACTCAGTCGCCCAGGGGAATGCATGAATTCCTATAAAATAACCAGCCAGGTCACACCAGGTACACTTCAGTATCCGAAGTGTGTACGGGTCCCCAGGACGTTGGAAGATGCCTTCAATACCATCCACTAGGGGCAACGTGAGCCCCTATTACCATCTCGTAGGCTCGCGCTTGCTAGGGCGCTGTGGATGGGGATAGAAGAAGGACTTAAAAAACGAGCTACGGCTCTGAGGATTATGGGTTCAATCCCAGTGCTAGGAAGTCTAGTGATGCGCAGGTTGACTCATAACCAACGGGTTGAATAAAGAGAAACAATATCTTGAAATATCCATAAAAGTATAATTCTTCTGCAATTTATGTAGGCTACATTGAGGTTTTTCTTTCATTATTTTAGGCTATGTGGTTTTGTTCCGCCCCTTCAAGCCAGTGCCTCCACTCCTCCAACTCCATCTTGTCCGCCTTAAGTTCCCGATTTCCCTACATCATAGTTTCTCTCAGCGGGATTGAGACAATGGGACAAGAAGGCACAGGGATGCAGCTTTTGGTCCTGGGCAGACCACTGTGACAGGACGGTCCCCACTCCAAAGTCAGAAGCGTCGACCTCAACCACAAACTGACGGGACGGGTCCGGATGGATGAAGATGGGGGCTGTAGTAAACCGATGCTTAAGCTCCAAAAACGCCCTGTCAACAGCTGGGGACCATGTGAACGGCACCTTGGGAGAAGTGAGTGCAGAGAGGGGAGAAGCCAGGGTGCTGTAGCCCCGAATGAAGCGGTGGTAGAAATGAGCAAATCCTAGGAAACGTTGCAGCTGCACTCTGGATGTGAGTTGGGGCCAACATTCCCTTCAGAAAAGAGATAGTGGAACGATGGAATTCACACTTCTCTGCTTTCACAAACTGGTTCTCCAGGATGCGCTGGAGGACTTGTTGAACATGGAGGACATTTCCTTGTGCAGAACAGGAGAAAACAAGGATGTCATCCCGGACACTGGAGAATCGAACACCTTCCTCACCTCCGCCATCTCAAAGATGAGGGAGTCCTGGGAAAGAAACGCCCGGTATGTTCTAGGATCCCCAGCATAGCTCTCCGGAGGAGGTAAGCGGGGTTCTCGGGAAGCCGGGGTAGGCTGTACATAATCCCCACTGAGCGTCCGGGAGATCTCCGTTGTGGCATGCTGCCTGATAGATAGTCCACTGAATTGCTCCAATAATGTTTTGAAACCCTGGTCGAGTCATTCCGCCAGCGTATGGAGTCCTTCCATAAGGTTCTGGAGTAGCTCCTCTTGTCTTCCAAAGGTGGCTCCATGCATGTAGACAGTGTTGTGGAGCTGGTCCAAGTCTGCTGGGTCAGTCATGGCCAGTTCGTACTGTAATGACACAGGATGAGACCCAGATGCAGACACAGGAGGCAGATGGTTAGAGTCTCTGATATTTATTAAAACACAAGGAGCAGGCAAGAGGAAGGTTAAGGACAGGCAGAAGTTCGTTAACCAGGTCAGAGTCCGAAAGGTACAGTGCAGCAGGCAGGCTCGAGGTCAGGGCAGGCTGAACTGTATGGCAGGCGGGCTCAGTGTCAGGGCAGGCAGAAAAGGTTGGAACCGGGAGGACAGGGGATACACAGGGGATAATGGGAACAAATGGGAGACACCTGATGGGGGGTGGAGACAAGCACAAGACAGGTGAAACAGATCAGGGTGTGGTAGTCTGGTAGTAAAAAACGTAGGCCTAAAGCACATTTTCCACACTTTCAGCCAATGACCCATCAACATTCTAACAGTCTAATCATTTGGTTGTGTTTATCAAGGTCTTAGGTAACATTAGAATACTAAAAAGCAATTATATCAAAGAACATAATTTTTTTCCCTATAGTTGTACATTTAATATGCTGGTAGAAATGAGGTAAAACGGATATAAGTTTCCCTGCAGTAAAGGCTGGAGTAGGAGCGCCGCCACTAGGAGCGCCGCCTCTGGATGAGCATTTTCCTGTTTGCTTATGGCCCTATACAGCTCGTTGAGTGCCATCTTAGTGCCAGCATCGGTTTGTGGTGGTAAATAGACAGCAACAAAAAATATAGATGAAAACTCCCTTGGTAAATAGTGTGGTCTACAGCTTATCATGAGATACTCTACCTCAGGTGAGAAAAACCTTGAGACTTCCATAATATTAGATTTCATGCACCAGCTGTTATTTACAAATAGACACAGACCGCCACCCCTTGTCTTACCGTAGGCAGCTGTTTTATCTTTCCGATGGACCAAAAACCCCGGCAGCTGTATGTTATCCATGTTGTCGTTAAGCCACGACTCTGTGAAACATAAGATATTACAGTTTTAAATGTCCCGTTGGTAGAATGTCCTTGATCGGAGCTCATCCATTTTGTTATCCAATGATTGCACGTTGGCTAATAGGACTGATGGTAGAGGGGGTTTACTCACTCGCTTTTGAATTCTTAGAAGGCAGCCCGACCTCCGCCCCTTTTTTCTCTGTCTTTTCTTCCCGCAAATGATGGGGATTTGGGCCATTTCCCAAGAAAGCAGCATATCCTACGCGTCGGACTCGTTAAATAAAAAATCTTCATCCAGTTCGAGGAGAGTAATCGCTGTTCTGATGTCCAGAAGTTATTTTCTGTCATAAGTGACGGTAACAGCAACATTATGTACAAAATCAGTAAAAAAATAAGTAACAAACAATGCGAAAAAATTTACAAAATAACACTGTTGGTAAGGAGCACGTAAAATGTCAGCTATCCCCTCCGGCGCCATTCTTTCACTATGATACAATGTAGCCAAGCTCAATGCATATTTCTGTCCAAAAGTCAACACAGAATATGAAACCTACGCTTTCAGACAACTAAGACAAAATGAGAACTAAACCTTGGATGCTTACCACACAAGATTGAGGCAATTAGCATCCACATGCGAGTGTGCAAACGTGGATAAAGAAATCGAGTCACAGATAATACTACGCTGCAGTTCCGCGCGCCTCCGCTTGATGGCGCTAACATATGGTTCAATGGCTCTCCAACAACTACTTAATACAGACAGGGCACAAGACATGTCGGATAAACAAGCTGCAGGCATAGAGAATGCTCAATCAAAATTACAAAAATAACTTTCGTTGTGCGCTTTACAAAGGAAAAAATATAACAAAAGCCAGGACTACAAAAATTAAAGTGACAAACGTCAAAACAGAACATGCAATAAACTATGGAGGTAAAATTCCCACATGACAAAGGACAAACAAACTGCCTGCAAGGGGAAAAAATGTAAAGGATGTGGAAAGTTGAATCACTTTAAAAAATGCTGCAGATCACAAACCACCGAGTCCACTCCTCCAGTTGCTGAAAAACTAACCCAACACTGTCTGAAACACAAAGTGCAGTCACATGATTACAAGACAACAGAAAAACAAGACACCTCAACAAGCTCTGATGATGATGATTATGTGTATGTTGTGTGTACACTACGGAAACCGTCGCAACCACACATCCAAGTTACTATTATGAACACAACTGTGGATGTTGTTGATTCGGGAGCAAGTGTTAACATTGTTGATGATGTCACATATGACAAGTTAAAGCCCAGCTGTGAAGTAAAACAGGCTAAAGCAAACATCTTTGGCTATGGCTCATCCGAACTACTTGCACTGAGAGGAAAATTCGCAGCACCAGTCTGCTCCAAGACTAAGATGGTGGATACCACTTTCTATCTAATCAAAGGTGACTCTGGCTCACTACTTAGCTGTCAGACAGCAACAGACCTTGGACTTCTGAAAATAATCAAGTCTCTGTCCACTCCAAGTGAACCTGCTGATGGTTCATTCATAAGCGAGCAAACCAATAAATACCAGGACCTCTTCCAAGGTATAGGAAAACTCAAAGACTTTCAAGTGAAGCTTCACATTGATGACACAGTGCAACCAGCAGTACAACCACACAGGAGGATTCCTTTTCACATGAGAGAAAAAGTTCAACGCGAGTTTGACACACTAAAAAGCCAAGACATTATCGAAAAAATGGTATCCCCAACGGGGGTCACACCAAAACGCTTGATAAAGTTTGTGTCTGTGTTGACATGTGCCTTCCGAATACAGCAATACAACGTGAACGACACATCGCGCCAACGGTTGACGACCTCATCCATGATCTGAATGGAGCATTGGTGTTCTCCAAGCTATATCTTAATGCTGGATACCACCAGCTTGAGTTACATCCAGACTCAAGGTATATCACACACTTCACTACACATACTGGTCTCTGGAGATACACCACACTGAACTTTGGCGTAAATTCAGCTGCCGATGTGTTTCAAAATGCAATACAGAAAGTGCTGCAAGGCTTTCCTAACGTGAGAAACATGAGCGATGACGTCCTAGTCTACGGGTGGGTCTCAAAGCAATCTCACACTGAACAAAGGAAAATGTGAATATACCATAACAACACTTGAGTTTTTCGGCTATGTTTTTTCAGAGAAAGGCATTTTGGCGGATCCAAAGAAAATCAAAGCCGTACAGAATCTGCCAGCACCTCAAAATTCCTCGGATGTTCACAGTCTACTGGGCATAATACAATAGTGCTCACGGTTCAGCCTACTTTGACCCAGCCAAGAGGTCGACATTGTTAGTTGACGCCAGCCCAGTTGGTTTAGGTGCCATACTAAGTCAGCACAACCCTACAAGTGACAATGACGCCCATATCATCGCATATGCCAGCCGTGCGCGTTCAGAGGTGAACAGCACTACTCACAAACCGAGAGAGAAGCTCTGGCCATCATCTGGGCATGCGAACACTTTCACTTGTATCTCTACGGAGCTCACTTCACGGTCATCACTGACCATAAACCACTAGAGATTATGTTCAACAACCCGAAAGCTACACCCCAGCGTGACTTGAGTGATGGAGACAGACTACAAACCTACAGCTACACTGTGAAGTACAAAGCCAGGTAAAGACAACCCTGCCGACTACATGTCAAGATATCCCATCGCAGGGGAAACACCACAATGAACCTCTCGCATGGCAGAGGAATATGTGAACTTTATCATTGACAACACAGTTCCCAAAGCGACATTAAAAGGACTCTTTCGCATGAGACATCAATGCACAAGCAAACGTCATTCTGAGAGGAACATGGCTCCTTCTTCCAATCTCACTCCAAAACAAAGCTATCAACCTTGCTCACACAGGACATCTAGGTATTGTGAAAACAAAACAGCTACTGAGAGAGACGGTTTGGTTTCCAGGCATAGATCACATGGTGGAAAAAGCAATTCAGCACTGCATTCCATGTCAAGGTGCCATTGTAGAAAATGAATTTCTCTACCATAAGCCGCCCTCAACGTTCTTTTAGAGAATTTGGCAGTACGTCCAACTGGCCTCACAACCGCAGACCACGTGTATGGCATTGTGTGGGCGAGCGGTGTGCTGATGTCAACGTTGTGAACAGAGTGCCACATGGTGGGGTCATGGTATGGCAAGGCATAAGCTACAGACAACCAACACAATTGCATTTTATCGAGGGCAATTTTAAATTCATGGAGATCCTGAGGCCATTCATTCGCCGCCTTCACCTCATGTTTCAGCATCATAATGCATGGCCCCAATGTCACAAGAATCTATACACAATTATTGGAAGCTGAAAATTCCACAGGCCACAATCAACAGCCTGATCAACTCTATGCAAAGGAGATGTGTTGCGCTTCATGAGGCATATGGTGGTCACACCAGATACTGAATGGTTTTCTGATCCAAGCCCCTACTTTTTCTTTAAGTAACTGTTTGATCATGAAGTAATGTGCACAATTATTGCCCATTCATCGATTTGTCATTCATTCAGTGGGCTGGCATTCACCATCTGCCAGGTCGCAGTTGTAAATGAGAACTTGTTCTCAACTGGCCTACCTGGTTAAATCAAGGTGAAATATATATTTTTTTAAATAAATAAATGTTTAATCGAAATGTACAGCTGTGTATCGTCCGCATAGCAGTGAAAGTTAATATTATGTTTCCGAATGACATCACCAAGAGGTAAAATATATAGTGAAAACAATAGTGGTCCTAAAACGGAACACCAATATTTACAGTTGATTTGTTAGAGGACAATCCATGCTTTTGTCACTTCTAGATTAGACCACTGCAATGTTCTACTTTCCAGCTACCCGGGTAAAGCACTAACTAAACTTCAGTTAGTGCTAAACATGGCTGCTAGAATCTTGACTAGAACCCAAAAATGTCATCATATTACTCCAGTGCTAGCCTCTCTACAACGGCTTCCTGTTAAGGCTAGGGATGATTGAGGTTTTACTGCTAACCTACAAAGCATTACATGGGCTTGCTCCTACCTATCTTTTCAATTTGGTCCTGACAAACATACCTACACGTACACTATGGTCACAAGAGGCAGGCCTTCTTATTGTTGATAGAATTTCTAAGCAAACAGCTGGAGGCAGGGCTTTCTCCTATAGAGCTCCACTTCTATGAAATGGTCTGTCTGTCCATGTGAGAGACGCAGACTCGGTCTCGACCTTTAACTCTGTATTGAAGACTCATCTCTCCAGTAGGTCCTATGATTGAGTGTAGTCTGGCCCAGGGGTGTGAAGGTGAACAGAAAGGCACTAGATCGATGAACCGCCCTTGCTGTCTCTGCCTGGCCAGTTCCCCTCTCTCTACTGGGATTTTCTGCCTCTAACCTGTCTCAGCCTCCAGTAATTATGCTGCAATAGTTTGTGTCGGGAGGCTAGGGTCAGTCTGTTATATCTGGAGTATTTATCCTGTCTTATCCGGTGTCCTGTGTGAATTTAAGTATGCTCCCTCTAGGACCATGCCTCAGGACTACCTGGCCTGATGACTCCTTGCTGTCCCCAGTCCACCTGGTCGTGCTGCTACTCCAGTTTCAACTGTTCTGCCTGCGGCTATGGAACCCTGACCTGTTCACCGGCCGTGCTACCTTGTCCCGGAACTGCTGTTTTCGACTCTCTCTCTATCACACCTGCTGTCTCTAACTCTGAATGATCGGCTATGAAAAGCCAACTGACATGTACTACTGAGGTGCTGACCTGTTGCACCCTCTAAACCACTGTCACGATCGTTGTTAGAAATGGACCAAGGCGCAGCGTGCGTAGAGTTCCACATGTTTTAATAAATGAAACTCACCAAAAACAATACGGAACAAACGAAACGGGAAGTAAATGCTGTGTTCACAGGCACTACACAAAAACAAGATCCCACAAACAGGTGGGAAAAGGCTGCCTAAATATGATCCCCAATCAGAGACAACGATAGACAGCTGCCTCTGATTGGGAAACATACCAGGCCAACATAGAAATACAAAAACTAGAGTACCCACCCTAGTCACACCCTGACCTAACCATAATAGAGAATAACAAGGCTCTCTAAGGTCAGGGCGTGACTGTACGCCCCCCCCCCCCCCAAAGGTGCGGACTCCGGCCGCAAATCCTGACTATGGGGGAGGGTCCGGGTGGGCATCTAGCCTCGGTGGCGGCTCCGGTTCGGGACGTAGACCACGCTCCGCTCACTGATCCCCCCGCTTCCGTGGAACCGGACCGTGGATCGTCGCCGGAGGCTCCGGACCGTGGATCGTCGCCGGGGACTCCGGACCGTGGATCGTCGCCGGGGACTCCGGACCGTGGATCGTCGCCGGGGACTCCGGACCGTGGATCGTCGCCGGGGACTCCGGACCGTGGATCGTCGCCGGGGACTCCGGACCGTGGATCGTCGCCGGGGACTCCGGACCGTGGATCGTCGCCGGGGACTCCGGACCGTGGATCGTCGCCGGGGACTCCGGACCGTGGGAACCCTCGCTGAAAGCTCTGGACTGCGGACCGTCGCTGGAGGTTCCGGACTGCGGACCGTCGCTGGAGGTTCCGGACTGCGGACCGTCGCTGGAGGTTCCGGACTGCGGACCGTCGCTGGAGGTTCCGGACTGCGGACCGTCGCTGGAGGTTCCGGACTGCGGACCGTCGCTGGAGGTTCCGGACTGCGGACCGTCGCTGGAGGTTCCGGACTGCGGACCGTCGCTGGAGGTTCCGGACTGCGGACCGTCGCTGGAGGTTCCGGACTGCGGACCGTCTCAGGAGGTTCCGGACTGCGGACCGTCTCAGGAGGTTCCGATGTCGTTGTTGTTGCTCCTTCGCTGCCTCAGCCTGCTTCCATGGCAGGCTTCTGTCTCCTGCCATAATCTCATCCCACGTCCAGGATGTCCACCACTCCTGGCTTTCCTCCCAGGCCCAGGATCCCTGCTCCTCCTGGGCACGCTGCTTGGTCCGTGGGTGGTGGGATCTTCTGTCACGATCGTTGTTAGAAATGGACCAAGGCGCAGCGTGCGTAGAGTTTCACATGTTTTAATAAATGAAACTCACCAAAGACAATACAGAACAAACGAAACGTGAAGTAAATGCAGTGTTCACAGGCAATACACAAAAACAAGAACCCACAAACAACAGGTGGGAAAAGGCTGCCTAAATATGATCCCCAATCAAAGACAACGATAGACAGCTGCCTCTGATTGGGAACCATACCAGGCCAACATAGAAATAAAAAAACTAGAGTACCCACCCTAGTCACACCCTGACCGAACCAAAATAGAGAATAACAAGGCTCTCTAAGGTCAGGGCGTGACACACTGTGATTATTATTATTCGACGCTGCTGGTCATCTATGAACGTTTGAACATCTTGGCAATGTACTGTTATAATCTCCACCCGGCACAGCCAGAAGAGGACTGGTCACCCCTCAGAGCCTTGTTCCTCTCTAGGTTTCTTCCTAGGTTCCTTCCTTTCTAGGGAGTTTTTCCTAGTCACCATGCTTCTACATCTGCATTGCTTGCTGTTTGGGATTTTAGGCTGGGTTTCTGTATAGCGCTTTGTGACATTGGGTTATGTAAAAAGGGCTTTATAAATACATTTGATTATCTGTTTGTGATTTCAAAATTCCGACAAATTAGCAACGTAAGATACAAACATTTAGGAAAAGTCAGGGAAGGAACAGGAAGGAACAGGAAGTTGCTTTTTTTGGGTGATTTCTTTTATTTATAAAATCAAATGTCAGTGGCCGTTGGCCTATGGCAGTTCTCGAGTTAAACAGACTACCCAGATTAGATGCCTAGTTGGTGACAGAAGGCCCAGGCTATTGGCTATTAAATGCCATTTGCTGTGACTGTCTGCTACACTCATTACATTACATTAAATACAACACTAAAGCAGCTGCGAGTTCAAAGCAGTACTGTGTGGATAATTGCGCTCTGGGCCGAATGGCCTCATGTAGGGAATGGTGTCTCACTTCCATGATCAGTTCTGTGGTCATTTAAACATTCTCTTTAAGGACACATTTCTCCCCCATTCTCTCTTCCTCAGCATCTTTCTTTTCTCTCCACGTATCTGTCTCCCTCATCCCTCTCTCTGTTTTTCCTTCTCCCTCCTCCCTCACCATCATCCCCTCTCCCTGGGAACCATAGACTTCTACACTCTTAGAAAAAAGGGTTCAAAAGGGTTCCTCGCCTGTCCCCATGAGAGAAGCCTTTGACGAACCCTTTTTGGTTCCAGGTAGAATCATTTTTGGTTACAGGTAGATCCCTTTTGGGTTCCATGTAGAACCCTCTGTGGAAAGGGTTCTACATGGAACTGAAAAGGGTGCTACCTGGAACCAAAAATAGTTATTCAAAGGGTTCTCCTATGGGGACAGCCGAAGAACCCTTTTAGGTTCTAGATAGCACAATTCTTTCTAAGAGCCTGGTTAACATCGTTAGCCTCTTGCTAATGCCCGTTGCATTGAGTTATAATGCTCATTAAACCAGTCTTAAATCTCTCCTTCTGATCAGCTGATTAAAGGAAAGGGAGAGTGGACAGGGAAGAGGAAAATGAGGAAGAACAAATGCATATTTCGATAATAGATAAAAAGCACTAACATTCAGTGTTGGGAGTAGTTAACTACATGTAGTTCGACTAGTAATTTAACTACATTTTGCATTAGCTTGATGGTAGTTGAATTAAATTATAATCTAGGTAGTGTTGAAATCAATGGCGCCAACTAAACAGTAGTTAATTACTTTTTTTTGCCATGTTGTGGAGTAGCTAACTACTGGAACTACACACTACTTTTCTTGCAAAAACAAAATATATGTTTCCTTTTTCGGGCATCAGACCTGCCTTTTTCTCACTTGAAACATCACTCTTGTGTTTAATATGCTAAATTAAACTTTCTGTGAACAGACCCCAAAGTGATCTGTTTTTGTCATTTCAGATTTACATATGATAATTTGAGTAGTTTGGATGTAGTGAAGTACTGTTTCAAAGTAACTTTAGTTAAGTAAACTATATTTAAGGGTAGCTTTAGTATAGCTTAACTTCTGAAGTAATTGGTAGCCTGGTATGCTATATTTTTAGAGTAACTTCCCCAACACTACTAACCCCTCTGCAGCTGTTAGGGACAAAAATAGAAAATCACGTCATGCTATTAAAGAGTTCACCAAAGTATCCCAGTTGAAAGTAATGACTCTGAACGCAGCTCTCAGCTCTGACTTGGCTGTGAAGGAGATGTCCAAGTGGACTGGTGTCTCATTAATCCATCATAGTGTTTCAAACCCGACTTCATTAGTGATTTTACAGAGACAGTAAAGATACTGTATCTGTGTCAATGTCAAGATCACTTCATACATCTCTATCAGATGTTAAATATAGATTCTGCTAAGACAATATAACAGAGAGGCAGAGAGCCATTACCCATAATCCTCCAGTTTATCCATGTAATTTATGGTCTAATTTGTTACCTAGTAACCCTTGGGTTTGCTCTGTCGACTTGGAAAGATTTTCCTCCAGTGACCTCAGAATGTATATTACATATACGTAATGTCATAAATCTATCTTATTTTATGTTTACTGATTATGTGTAAAAAAAATCATGACTGAGGCCTGTGTGTGTGTGTGTGTGTGTGTTTGTATGTCTTAACGACCGATGAGAGTTTTATTGGCTTCAGATTCCACAGGCAGTCAAAGAGGTAAGTTATTAACAATCGATCAGTCACAGTATTTATACAGTTAAGAGGCTGAGAAAGAAAATACACTCTCCTTTCCTCATCCCCTCTCTTCTCTACTCAATTAAAATGGCAAGTCCGACCTTTATTTTTCCAGGATTTTTTTCTTCTCCATTTCAGACGGGAATGTTAGACAGTTGCATCACTAGATGGTTTTAATTGGTGACAGAAATGGGATATGTGGCGAAACGTCTCTTAGGTGACCTACTTGCCTGGAAATCAGTTTGACACTAAAATATTCAACAGCTATTCCCTCTTTTGTAGCCCAGATAGTGGTATGGAGTGTGTGCGTGCGTGCGTGCATGTTTGTGGTATTTTTGAGTTTCATAGCCTTATAATGTTAAACTCAAGACAACACGTCTTGTTGTATTACAACGGGCTCGCTTTTTAATGGCAAGATGGAATGTAAGCAGGATTTCCACAGAAACCAAAGCTGAGTCTAAAGACCTCCAAAACCTCATGACAACGAATAAAGCTGGCAGGAAAAATATCTCCTGAGGTGACCTGAGTCGAGTCTATAATGATGGCTATTATATCATCTGTGGAGTTCAGTAAATATTATACCTCTTGGTAGTTGACAATCCCCAGGTCTTACGTTTCCATTTTACATCTCTCATGAAATGTAGTCATACGTTTGGCGAGGGATGTGTTTTCCTCAGCACGTGGTTTGCGGCTCCTGTTCGCTGCCTTGTGACATGGTCAGTCCTTCCATTCCAGAGTATTTTGTCGCCAACGATACAAAACCTCATTGGCTCTCTGCTCTTCCCTTTTCTACTGCAACTCCAGTCAGTGTACTGATAAAGTACTCCAACAGGAATGTTGTTCAATAACACTACATGGAGCTAACAGCTAGTATAGACTTTGTCCCTACATTTGGTCCCACTTAAATTGGATAGTGCCAATAGGATAGACCTACAGATGGTCTTTAGATGCTTAAGGCATTATGCTGTGCCAGGGTGTTAACTTCTTAGCGCTAGGGGTCAGATTATTATTATTTTAAATAACGTGCCCAACGTAAACTGACATTTTCTCTGGCCCAGATATTAGAATATGCATATAATTTACAGATTAGGATAGAAAACACTCTAAAGTTTCCAAAACTGTCAAAATATTGTCTGTGATTATAACAATACTTATCCTGCAGGTGAAAACCTGAGAAAATCTAACCCGGAAGTGACATTGTTTTTTGGCCCGTCTATCCTCCATTTAAAGGGGTATCAACCAGATTCCTTTTCAAATGGCTTCCTCAGGCTGTGACCAGGCTTTAGACATAGTTTCAGGCTTTTATTTTGAAAAATGAATGAGTTTTTTCAAAACTAGTCAAGTGTCCTCCGAATATTTCCTGCGCGCGCGGGAGGAGCTCACCATTTTCCATTTGTCTCTTATTGAATAGGTTATGGTCCGGTTGGAATATTATCGATTATGTTTGTTAAAAACAACCTGAGGATTGATTATAAAAAATATTTTACATGTTTCTACGACCATTACGGATACTTTAATTTCCTGAAAATCACATATAGCGATTAAATAAATCACTTACCTTTGAAGATCTTCCTCTGTTTGCAATCCCAAGGGTCCCAGCTACACCATTGAATGGTCGTTTTGTTCGATAAAGTCCTTCTTTATATCCCAAAAAATCAGTTTAGTTGGTGCCATTGATTTCAGTAATCCACTCGTTCAACTTGATTACAAACAAATCCAAAAAGATACCATTAAAGTTTGTCCAAACAAGTCAAACTATGTTTCTAATTAATCCGCAGGTACTCTAATATCTAAATAAACTATCAAATTTAAGGCGGAGAATAATATGTTCAATTGGGAAGATAAATAACGAAGAGCGCGCACCTCATTCATGCGTGCAACAAGACTACTTTTCTGATGATGGACACCTTGGAAAAACTACAACTACTTTTACATTTTTCAAGAAACACGCCTGAAACCCTTTATAAAGACTGCTGATATCAAGTGGAAGCCATAGGAACTGCAGTCTGGGTCCTTTTTATTTGTATATCCCATAGGCTAGCATTGAAATGGCCTGTGACCTCAATTTTTTTTTATTCTGGATTGATTTTCCTCGTGTTTCCGCCTGGCATATCAGTTCTGTTATACTCACAGACATTATTTTAACAGTTTCAGAAACACCAGAGTGTTTACTATCCAATGCTAGAAATTATATGCATATCCTAGCTTCTGGGCTTGAGTAACAGGCAGTTTACTTTGGGCACGTCAGTCATCCGAACTTCCAAACACTGCCCCCTAGCCCGAAGATTAAACAATTTAAAGGCAATGCTACCAAATACTAATTGAGTCTATGTAAACTTCTCACACACTGGGAATGTGATAAATGTAATAAAATGTAATAAATCATTCTCTCTACTATTATTCTGACATTTCACATTCTTAAAGTAAAAGTGGTGATCCTAACTGACCTAAGACAGGGATTTTTTTACTAGTATTAAATGTAAGGAATTGTGAAAAACTGAGTTTAAATGTATTTGGCTAAGGTGTATGTAAACTTCTGACTTCAACTGTAAATACTAATTAAGTTGTTTGGCTGCCTTTCTCTACGTCTGGTCTGGGGTTTTGTGTGGATGCACCGACACACCTACTCCAGGAGGGCACATAACTCACTAATACGGTACCACCAGTGATGTGAACAATTTAAGCAAAAATTAAATTGGGGGTGGGGGGGGGGGGGGGGGGGGTGGGGGGGGGGTGGTGGTATCTGTACTTTACTATTTATATTTTTGACAACTTGTATTGTTACTTCACTACATTCCTAAAGAAAATAATGTACTTTTTACTCCATACAATTTCCCTGACACCCAAAGTGCTCATTACATTTTGAATGCTTAGCAGGAAAGGAACATTTTCCAATTCACTCAGTTATCAAGATAACATCCCTGGTCTTCCCTTCTGCCTCTGATCTGGCGGACTCACTAAACACAAATGCTTAGTTTGTAAATTATGTCTGAGTGTTGGAGTGTGCCTCTGGCTATCAGTAAAAAAATGTTAGGAGGAGGTAGGGAACTGGTCTCTCTGCCCAATATAAAGGATTAAAACCGCCGGATGAATAAAATAGCATAAATAGGAAAGTATACCAGTTTCATTTGAGGACCAGGATGTTGACAACTGTGCCATACAGATTTCAAAATAGTTGGGAAGAGATTTTTGATGTACCGATTCCATGGATGAGTTGATATATAAAGCAACGCAAGATTCAAGACTTCGTGCTTTTCAGGTAAAAATGTTGAATATTTGTGGCATAAAATCATCGAAGGGCTGCAGATTTTGTTGTGAGGATAGAGAATCAATAGACCATTTATTTTGGTTTTGCCCTCAGGTAGCCTGTTTCTGGTCTCAGGTTCAGGAATGGCTGAAAATGCATAGCATTGATCTAAAATTTAGTTGCTGTGCGGGAGATAGAATGATGGTCAAAGATAAAAGTCAAAATAAAACATAATTAAAAGTACATTTGACTGACACTAAGTGGCATTGTTTTTACAACTAATATCGGTTTGTCTGAGGCTGATGCCGTCCAGGGGTTTGTACACATGCATATACACACACTCATTAAAATAAACGCATACAAGAACACACACATACATGTAATAGTGCCAGACATGCACACAAACATATACATTTGGCATTGCTGTTATAATTTTTGTTGTCCTTGATGTTTAATTTTTAAATTAAAAATGTTGCATTGTTGTTTGCTATTTTCTTCTGTCTTTTTCTTTTTTCTCTTTAATTCATTATTTTGGTTGTTGGTGCATTGGGGGGTTCTTGGGGGTGGAGAATGGAACTCATTGTATTTTTTATTTTTCTTCTTGGGGGGAACTGTGGGAGGCATCTCGAATGGTTGAGGGACAGCTATTGGGGAACTGGGGGGGGGGATCTTGGAGGGTTCGGGTTGATGTTTTTTGTCCTGGTGGGAGATCTGTCAATGTGCCCTTGAGCAGGGCATTGACCCTGGATGCGTCTGTGTGTCGCTCTGAATGGGAGTCTGTTGGATGACTGGGATGATGTAGTTGTTGAGCGGCTTCACTGCAAGTATATTGTATGTTTCGTATATTAAATAAAATATTATTTAAAAAAAATGTCTATGGTGCCGTCTGGTTTGCTTGAGATAAGGAATTTGATACTTTGATACTACTTTTGATACTTAAGTATATTTGAGCAATTACATGTACTTTCGATACTTAAGTGGAAGTGAAGTGGAAATGTCTAGGAGCACGTGTGAAAAAACGCTGAGTGCTGAAAAAATGTGTCTGTCCTCGGTTGCAACACTCACTACTGAGTTCCAAACTTCCCCTAGAAGCAACTTCAGCACAACAACTGTTCATCGGGAGTTTAAAGAAATGGATTTTCATGACCGAGCATCTGCACACGAGCCTAAGAACACCATGCGTAATGCAAGGCGTCGGCTGGAGTGGTGTAAAGCTTGCCGCCATTGAAAAGCGTTCTCTGGAATGATGAATCACGCTTCACCATCTGGCAGTCCGATGGACGAATCTGGGTTTGGTGGATGCCAGGAGAATGTTCCCTGCCCCAATGCATATTGCCAACTGTAAAGTTTGGTGGAGGACGAATAATGGTGTGGGGCTGTTTTTCATGGTTTGAGCCAGGCCCCTTAGTTCCAGTGAATGGAAATCTTAACGCTACAGCATACAATAACATTCTAGACATTTCTGTGCTTCCAAATTTGTGGCAACAGTTTGGGGAAGGCCCTTTCCTGTTTCAGCATGACAATGCCCCGTGCACAAAGTGAGGTCCATACAGAAATGGTTTGTCGAGATCGGTGTGGAAGAACTTGACTGGCCTGCACAGAGCCCGGACCTCAACCCCATCAAACACCTTTGGGATGAATTGGAACGCCAACTATGAGCCAGGCCTAATTGCTCAACATCAGTGCCCGACCTCACTAATGCTCTTGTGGCTGAATGGAATCAAGTCCCCGCAGCAATGTTCCAACATCTAGTGGAAAGCCTTCCCAGAAGAGTGGAGGCTGTTGTAGCAGCAAAGGGGGGACCAACTCCATATTAATGCACATGATTTTGGAATGAGATGTTTGACAAGCAGGTGTGTACGTACTTTTGGTCACGTAGTGTATCTTTCCTTTTACTCAAGTGTGACATTTGGGTACTTTTTCCACCACTGGATACCACATTATGTAAATGGTACTCAGATATGGAGAGATGGCGTCCACGATGCCAAAATCATTCAACAGATTGTGGAGAGCATGAATAATTTGGCCCTAGAAACAACAGTTTTTTTTGTTTTTTTATTTGAGAAAAATGTGTATTTTCAGCTCGTCATTTGGCTATCCATCCCTGTTATTTATTTGCTTTAGTTTTCATTGTTTTCCTATCCAGCATTCTATTTGCTCGCTTGCTCTTGATTTCTGTGGCATTTTATTCAAATGAAAGGCCCAGTGGAGTCAAACAGCGTGATTTTCCTGTGTTTTATATATATTGTGCTTTGGTTATATTGTCTGACGCCTTACGTCATGACGCTGGCTGCTCTGTCCTAAGAGAGTCCACTTCCTGCATCTATCCAGACTGACTTACTGCAACCATCGTAGAAGAGACGATCCTATAGGGCCCGGGGAGACCCCATCCCATAACACAGTGACCACGCTGTTTGGGGTGGAAGGGCTGACACACCCAGTAAAAGTTGGTGATGCCATATGCTTTCCCTCCTCAACTTCGAACCCCTCTGACCAGTGATTTTCCAGTCTGTAGTTACAACCCTGCTTACGACCAGTCCTGTCAGCCATCGTCATGCAGGGCTTATACCCTAGCAAACAAATATATTCAAGCTGGTGAGAAAGGAGAAAAAAGGGGAAAGAGACACACCTGCGACTCTTGGAAAAGAGTGCCAGCCCCTTATACACGCTCTCTATTTTTACAGTTGGTGTGCTTTTGTCATGGAGAAGTGGCTTTACTACTGTGTGTTCCTCCCTATACTCTGTTGTCCACTGTCCTATGCTCCTATGATCTTTTGGACAGGGAGAAGGTTCATCTTGTTAATGTCCTTTGCCGCTTTCTCGGCCAGCCAAGGCCCCTATAGTGATACAGTTTATCCATAAGGGGGGCACGCCGCTTACACCCAGTCTCTAAGCTTCTAGATCATCCAGGGATGTGACTAGTGTGCTTAAAGTCCTTTCACAGCAGCTATTAACCCCTGAAAAGCAAGGAGATGTCATATTCATTCTTCTTTCACTTTACTACTGCCCTTGGCGTCTCTAAGCGTATGTGTGGGCTGTGCTCTACCAGCCACTGTCCATGCCCATAGTCTGCCCAGGGGTTTCTAACCCCACATTTGGCCCTGTTCAACTTTTTCCCATTGTCGCACCTTGGAGCTTATGGCTTTCCTCTGTCACCTTCTCTAGAAGGGCATCCTTGTCGTTGTCTGGTATGTGCGGTTCGCATCTACTTGGAATGTAGGAGAGCTCGGGCAAGGGTGGGTCCCTCTTTTTTTTTTACTATATCCTGCCGGATCATGAGGACAACTGGGGAGCCAGGACCTGCCAATCAGAATTAGTTTTTCACCTCAAAAGGGCAGACAGAAATACTTGTCAGTTTCATCAGCTGTCTGGGTGGCTCGTCTCAGACGATCCCGAAGGGGAAGAAGCCGGATGTGGAGGTCCTGGTCTGTGGTTGTGAGGCCAGTTGGGCGTACGGCCACATTCTCTAAAACGACGTTGGAGGCGGCTTATGGTAGATAAATTAACATTCAATTATCTGGCAACAGCTCTGGTGGACATTCCTGCAGTCAGATACCAATTGCACGCTCCCCTCAAAACTTGAGACATCTGTGGCGTTGTGTGACACAACTGCACATTTTAGAGTTGCATTTTATTGTCCCCAACACAAGGTGCACCTGTGTAATGATCATGCTGTTTAATCAGCTTCTTGATATGCCACACTTGTCATGTGGATGGATTATTTTAGCAAAGGAGAAACGCTCACTAACAGGGATGTAAACAAATTTGTGCACAACATTTGTGAGAAATAAGCTTTTTGTACGTATGGAACTTTTCTGGGATTTTTTATTTCTGCTCATGAAACCAATACTTTACATGTTGCGTTCATATTTTTGTTTAGTATATAATGCAAAGGTGATGGAGGGGCTTGGAAAGGCCCTTTCCTACAGAGGAGTTTACCTCTTGGGCACTGTTTTTGTGACATCTCTCATTATACTGAGATTTTGTGCACCATATATAGGGCTTTCCCCCACTTTGTTGTGAGGTTTTTCCCGCTGGGTTGTCTCTGCACCTTCTCTATCTACCCTCCATTGTTTTCGGGACCTCTGAGGGTTGCTGACGTTGGAACTTTTGAAATACTGTAGTTGGCCATATTCTCACGTGATACATCGAATTGAGTATTTGACAGAGAACTTACTTGCTCAACCCCAGTTCTCTGATAATGAGTGAGATGTTTCACCACATTCCACTGCTCACCAGAGCGTGAGGAAGAGAAGCATGCTTGAGAATAACCTGAGGGCGGGAGAGTGGCTCCTTTTATGGAAGTGAGGGTCTTGCACCATTCGCCACTCTACCTGTCTGTCTCCAACAGATGCTTTTAGTAGGTACTTCTGACAGAGAAGGCGGTCCTGGCAAACATGACATTACTCGCTCATATTATCAAAGAACCAGTGTTACAAGTAACTGTCACGATTGTGTGGAGAGACGGACCAAGGCGCAGCGTGATTAAAGTTCCACATCATTTATTTACACGAAACTTCCAAACAAAAAGAAACAAACAACGAACCGTGCCATCAGAGGTGCTACATACACTAACTTCAAAACAATATCCCACACAGCAGGTGGAAACAGAGAACAGAGAAATTGTATTGAAATCGTATCAATCTCGATTGGATCCGGTGCGTGAAACCAAACCTCTGGAAATCACAACAAACGTAAGCAGTCCTAGGCCTCTTGTCACGTTCGTCGTAACATTTAAGTGAGGAGGACCAAGGCGCAGCGTGATAACAATACATTCTTCTTCAATGAAGACGAAAACGAAACGAACACTATACAAACTAAACAAAACAACAACCGTGAAGCTATACAAACAATAAGTGCAGACACTGGCAACTTACACATAGACAATCACCCACAACCTACCTAATGACTATGGCTGCCTAAATATGGCTCCCAATCAGAGACAACGATAGACAGCTGTCTCTAATTGAGAACCAATCTAGGCAACCATAGACTTACATAAACACCTACAATGAACACAACCCCATGAATTCTACAAACACCCCCTAGACAATACAAACACCCTAGACGAGACAAAAACACACAAACATCCCCCATGTCACACCCTGACCTAACTAAAATAATAAAGAAAACATATATAACTAAGGCCAGGGCGTGACAGTACCCCCCAAAGGTGCGGACTCCGGCCGCAAAACCTGACACAGAAGGGGAGGGTCCGGGTGGGCCTTCCTACGGCGGCGGCTCGGGTGCGGGACGTGGACCCCACTCCACCATAGTCAATACCCGCTTAGGTGGCCTCCCAGGAACGAGGACCCTTGCAGCGAGTCCCGGACTGAAGACCATCGTAGAGGGCGCCACTGGACGGAGGGGCAGCTCCGGACTGAGTGGTAGCTCCGGACTGAGGGGCGGCTCCGGACTGAGGGGCGGCTCCGGACTGAGGGGCGGCTCCGGACTGAGGGGCGGCTCCGGACTGAGGGGCGGCTCATGACTGGAGGGCGGCTCATGACTGGAGGGCGGCTCATGACTGGAGGGCGGCTCATGACTGGAGGGCGGCTCATGACTGGAGGGCGGCTCATGACTGGAGGGCGACTCATGACTGGCGGGCGGCTCTGGCAGCTCCTGACTGGCGGGCGGCTCTGGCGGCTCCTGTCTGGCGGGCGGCTCTGGCAGCTCCTGACTGACGGACGGCTCTAGCGGCTCGGGACAGACGGGCGGCTCTGACGGCTCGGGACAGACGGACGGCTCAGATGGCGCTGGGCAGGCAGGCACCTCAGATGGCGCTGGGCAGGCAGGCAGCTCAGATGGCGCTGGGCAGGCAGGCAGCTCAAACGTAGCTGGGCAGACGGACAGCGCAGACGGCGCTGGGCAGACGGCAGACTCTGGCCGGTTGAGGCGCACAGTAGGCCTGGTGCGTGGTGCCGGAACTGGTAGTACCGGGCTAAGGACACGCACCTCAAGGCTAGTGCAGGGAGCAGCAACAGGGCGCACAGGGCTCTGGAGACGCACAGGAGGCTTGGTGCGTGGTGCCGGAACTGGTGGTACCGGGCTGGAGACACGCACCACAGGGCGAGTGCGTGGAGGAGGAACAGGGCTCTGGAGACGCACTGGAAGCCTGGTGCGTGGTGTAGGCACTGGTGGTACTGGGCTGGGGCGAGGAGGTGGCGCCGGATATACCGGACCGTGAAGGCGTACAGGAGCTCTTAAGCACCGAGCCTGCCCAACCTTACCTGGTTTAATGCTCTCCGTAGCCAGGCCAATGCGGCGAGGTGGAATAGCCCGCACTGGGCTGTGCTGGCGAAGCGGGGACACCATGCGTAAGGCTGGTGCCATGTACACCGGCCCGAGGAGACGTACTGGAGGCCAGATACGTTGAGCCGGCTTCATGGCACCTGGCTCGATGCCCACTCTAGCCCGGCCGATACGTGGAGCTGGAATGTACCGCACCGGGCTGAGCACACGTACAGGAGACACCGTGCGCTCTTCCGCATAACACAGTGTCTGCCCGTACTCTCGCTCTCCACGGTAAGCACGGGGAGTTGGCGCAGGTCTCCTACCTGACTTCGCCACACTCCCTTTTAGCCCCCCCCCCCCCATACATTTTTGGGGCTGACTCTCAGGCTTCCAGCCTCGCTTCCGTGCTGCCTCCTCATACCACCGCCTCTCGGCTTTAGCTGCCTCCAGCTCTTCACGAGGGCGGCGATATTCTCCCGGTTGTGCCCAGGGTCCTCCGCTGTCCAGAATTTCCTCCCAATTCCATAAGTCCTGCGATTGCTGCTCCTGCTGCTGCTGCCGCTTACCACGCTGCTTGGTCCGAGTGTGGTGGGTGATTCTGTCACGTTTGTCGTAACATTTAAGTGAGGAGGACCAAGGCGCAGCGTGATAACAATACCTTCTTTAATGAAGACGAAAACGAAACGAACACTATACAAACTAAACAAAACAACAAACAGACGACCGTGAAGCTATACAAACAATAAGTGCAGACACTGGCAACTTACACATAGACTAAATATGGCTCCCAATCAGAGACAACGATAGACACCTCTATTCAATCTGTATCATGGAAGTGCAGCTTTACAGCGTGATTGAAATGTTAAGGCAATGTTCCTGCTTTAGTGGAAACTGCATTCCCGGGAAAACGCTGCGTATGTCTGCTCAATCGAAAATGACCTTTACATTTCTATCTTGGAATCTGCAACGCTGAAGCATTACAGATTGAATAGAGACCCTTAGTGACTGTGGTGATTGGCAAAAAGGTCATTTCTCTTTCTAACTCACGCACAGCCTCGCTCTCCCTCTTTCGCTCTCGCTCTCCCTCTCTCGCTCTCGATCCTCTCAGACCTTCTACCGGTTCCTATAGCAATGATTTAATCTCTCCAGAATGAGGACTAACATTTTCCAGCCCAAACAGCGCATGACCTACTTATTCAAAACAACACACACACACACACACACACACACACACACACACACACACACACACACACACACACACACACACACACACACAAAAGAATCAGCAAGGGGAAAACAGTTAAAAGACCTGCATCATTTTACCGCGCACGCAAATTGTTGTAATTTACGTTTTAATAACCTTGTAATTAAGCGTTGTTATGTCCGTCATTCAAATATATGGAAATTGGACACTCTTGATGAGCATGGTGTAACCAATATCATTGTGTTTTTTTAAAATCTCCTGGTATCTGGGAGCTGTTCTGAGAAAGATGCAGAGTTTGATAATATGAGGTCCACGTGTGGAAAAGGACTTGTGCCTGGACTATCAAGCCAGCATGGCCTTTTGGCCCTCTTTAATATATACTGCTTGCACAGTATCCAGACCTTGACTTTCCCTTAATTGCATGAAACATATCATGGAGGATATGACACAGACATTAAAATGTCTTACATGTACGGTTTTTGGTCCCGCTGCATAGAACAAATGTATAGGCTGGCAGTGTAATACACGGAAATGAACGCGAGTCAATGGAGAGGAGAGGAGAGGATAGTGCAGATGAACGTTGAGAAGATAGAAAGTATTGATTTCCTGAACCTCAGGCTGTGGACTGTACCAACTTGTTGATTTCAGGTTACCTGTGCTGAGCTCCCTGCACCATTTGACTAGGCCGTCTATCCTTCTCTCCTCTCCTGCTCTCATCAGACGAGTGAGCTCATCGTTGGCCCCGACGCTAGACTAAAGCAAATGCTGCCATAGCCAATCCAACTAAACTAAATGTTTACTGCCAAGGAAAGGGGAAAGTCAATTTGCTTTTATTTGCTATCCAACAACAGGAAACTGAAGAACAACAGACATAAGCCATTATGAGAGCAGCCAAAGCGTTCTCTCTGGTGCATCTGAAACGGAATTCTATTCCCTATAGAATGACCTAATTTGGTCAAAAGTAGTGCATTATCTGGGATATGCTCAGCTTCTTGTGCTTGTGGATCACATCAAACATATTTTAAGTAACTTTGATGTTTTTTCTTCGTCTTTAGAACCAGCTAAGCTGCTGTTCCAAAGGGATACCTACTGCGTCAGTGATCTGCCCATCTATTCTTCTTTTCTTTTCCACTCTCTCATTATTCCTGACCTGCTCTTATCCTTTCTGTTGATGCTCTCTCTTTTTTTCCCTCTCCCATTCTCTGCCCCTCTCTCTCTCTCTCTCTCTCTCTCTCTCTGACTCTCTCACACACACATACAATCTAACATCTGTAGCAGATGTAGTTGTCCCATAGCTTGTGCTTTTGCAGTGCGTTTCTCTTCCCCCTGTCTCCTTCCTTCACATTCTCTCGCCCTCTCGTCCCCAATGTCAAAAGAAAGATACGTACCCAGGCTTATAGTATAGTCTTTGAATGTGTATCAACTCTGGGGCCACCCCATGCTGTTAAGAACACTGACCAATACGCCACTGTTCCATCTTCAGCTCAGAATAGCTGCACTCTAAGACAGTGAGGAGCCAATAAAAATATTTTTTGCGTAGAGAAGTCAAACCCAGAAGTAGAGAAGAAGCAGCCATCACCCACAACCCTGTCTGTCATTTTTTTTATAAATCTGACAGACGTGCAGTAACGTGTTGACAACCCAAAAACAACCATTATCTTGCCCTATTAGAGATTTCTCCCTGTTTACTCTGCTGCGATGCATTCTAAATGGGACCCGACCGACTATCAGCCAACCCAAACACAACGTTGTTTAAATGCAGCAGAGAAGGAATGGGTTCACTCTGATAAGACTGCTGGCTTCACCATACTTTCCTAATGGTGAAGCCAGCATGGTGATGGAGACTAACTCTCCCAGTGATGGATGCCACAATGGAAAATAAAAACTCTTCTCTGTTATGGGTCATGGGGGACATACTTCGTTTTAGGCAAGATATTTAATTAGTTATAGTGATGATACATTTATCTTTGGGTGCAGCTGTGTGGGGTATGGCCTATTTCTTTCTCTGATTTAGCTTGCTGTGGGGACCTATTGAGGGCACAGAAAACAGAGGAAAGCACATTATGAAAACCCTGGTAAATAAGAGAAATTACTCTCATAGGACAACCTTTTTAATAAACTCAAGACGTTCCAGACGTATGTAGCAGAGGCCAGACTAGCCTGCTGGTCTTACTGTTCAGAGTTATTGAAGTCATCAATCAGACAGACTATGGAATAAAAAAGATGAATGGACCTTTAGAGTGAGAGTGTGTCATGTTCATGTAGCAAACTAAAGCAAATGAAACCTCACCACTATTTCACTCTCTTATCGCCAGTGCCTCTGTGATTCCTAGAAAGAATGTCTTTTTTATTGGGCCTTTAAATCTCAATCTCATAGTCAGAAGGACACAAATAGTGCGCATACAAGTAAGCTAGAACCAGAAAGACTGACAATGAGAATTAATTCTCCTGAAAAATGAGTTGTTACAATTTAGTAGGAATATCTTTTGACTTTTAGGGAGGTAATGTGGAAACTAAATAGTGTAGTTACCTTTCAAGAATGAAATACAGTTTCCAGAAAAACTGCACATTGCATAGACTGAGATTGTTCAGCAGAGAAAAGCAGTAAAGCAAATTAAAACATTCAACCATAAAAATGGCAAAACTGTTTCCAGAAAGTGCCTCTCTTCCCCTCCAAAGAACATCTCTCCTCCTCCAGCTAACTCCTCAATTCTTCAATATATGACAAGTCACTATGTTGTTATCGCATGAAAGTGACAGTGTACAAGTAGCTCAATCACACTTCATACATAGAAACCTGTCGTTCACTGAAAGTTATTGGGCCCTGCCACTCACTTCTGCTGGAAAATTTAACTAACAGATGCTCTCTCTCTCTTTCCCTCTCTCTCTCTCTGGCTAGGTGCATCGTAACACACGTGGCTGTGCAAGCACTGTACCCGTCACCTGATCTGGCTTATTATTATTAAAGTTTTCCTTCCGCTCAGTCTCTCCTCTGTCTCTCGCTCTCCCTCTCTCTCATCCTCCCATCCGCTTAAAAATTATATTGTTGGCCATGCTGGCAATTTCAACCATTTCTAAGTGATTTTGTGGACATATAGTGCCTTCGGAAAGTATTCAGCTTTATTATAAAATTGATAATAATAAATACAAAAATCCTCATCAATCTACACACTATAGCCCATAATGACAAAGCAAGAACAGGGTTTTAGATATTTTTCTGAAAATAAAAATGAAATATCACATTTACATGTACATTCAGACCCTTTACTCAGTTCTTCATTGAAGCACCTTTGGCAGAGATTACAGCATCAAGTCTTTTTGGGTATGATGCTACAAGCTGGGCACAAGTGCATTTGGGGAGTTTCTTCTATTCTTCTCTGCAGATCCTCTCAAGCTCTGTCAGGTTGGATTTGGGAGCGTTTCTGCACAGCTATATTCAGGTCTCTCCAGAGATGTTTGATTGGGTTCAAGTCCAGGCTCTGGCTGGGCCACTCAAGGACATTCAGAGACTTGTCCCGAAGCCACTCCTGCGTTGTCTTGAATGTGTGCTTAGGGTCGTTGTCCTGTTGGAAGAACCTTCACCCCAGTCTGAGGTCCTGAGCTCTGGACTAGGTTTTCATCAAGGATCTCTCTGTACTTTGCTCCGTTCATCTTTGCCTCGATCCTGACTAGTCTCCCAGTCCCTGCCGCTGAAAAACATCCCCACAGCATGATGCTGCCACCATCCTGCTTCATAGGGATGGAGCATGCCAGGTTTCCTCCAGACGTGATGCTTGGCATTCAGGCCAAAGAGTTCAATCTTGGTTAAATCAGACCAGAGAATCTTGTTTCTCAGGGTCTGAGAGTCTTTAGGGGCTTTTTGGCAAACTCCAAGCGGGCTGTCATGTGCCTTTTACTGAGGAGTGGCTTCAGTCTGGCCATTCTACCACAAGGGCCTGATTGGTGGAGTGCTACAGAGATGGTTGTCCTTCTGGAAGGTTCTCCCATCTCCACAGAGGAACTCTAGAGCTCTGTCAGAGTGACTATCGGTTTCTTGGTCACCTCCTTGATCAAGGCCCTTCTCCCCCGATTGCTCAGTTTGGCCAGGAAGAGTGTTGGCGGTTCCAAACTTCTTCTATTTAAGAATGATGGAGGCCACTGTGTTCTTGGGGACCTTCAATTCTGCAGACATTTTTTGGTATCCTTCCCCATTACCGGGCCTCGACACAATCCTGTCTTAGAGCTCTACGGACAATTCCTTCGACCTCATGGCTTTGTTTTTGCTCTGACATGCACTGTCAGCTGAGGGACCTTTTATAGACAGGTGTGTGCCTTTCCAAATCATGTCCAATCAATTGAATTTACCACAGGTGGACTCCAATGAAGTTGTAGAAACAGTTCATGGATTATCAATGGAAACAATATGTACCTGAGCTCAATTTCGAGTCTCATAGCAAAGGGTCTGAATAGTTATGTTTATAAGTTTTTTTTTTTTTTTTCTTGCTAAAATTTCTTAAAACCTGTTTTCACTTGATCATTATGGGGTATTGTGTGTAGATTGCTGAGGATTTTTTAAAATCCATCTTAGAATAAGGCTGTAACAAAATGTGGAAAGAGTCAGGAGATCTGAATACTTTTTGAAGGTACTGTATGTCCCTTAATGTGTAATACATAGTTTTGACAAGTTATGAAACTAAATTGAACAAGTAAAACTGAAACTGAATATATTTGCTCAGGTTTGAACAGTTTGAGTTTCCCTACACATGGAAACAATATTCTGTATGTGACATTAAATCTGGCCATTCAGATATCCTCTCTGAACAAATGAACTGTTTAGGGGGTCCTTGGTTTCCATAGCACCTTTATTCAATGTCCAACCATTCCTGAGCAAATATTAGGTATATTTTTTTCAATGTCCGTATACATACAACACTTCCACACCAACTTCTCATATCGTCTCGCAAATACCAAAGAGTATAACAACACTGACCAGAAAACAACTGACACCAAAAGCAGTTGTCAAAAGCCATTGCTCTATCATACTACTGTTATGAACCAAATATCTTGATTGATAATAAACACACATACAAATCCTGTTAAGTATGTGCTTTGGTCTTTTACATGTTCTCCATTTCATTAGTGATATCGTAATCACAGGTGCACTTTGATGAGATAGATAATGCCAGGGGCCGACTCGGCAATAGTTGGGAATAGTCGGGAATAAACCAGGACACTTTCTGATCCGGAAGACAAAAGTTAAACTAAGCAATAGCAATACAGTACCTTGCAAAAGTATCCATCCCCTTTAGAATTTGTCCTATTTTGTTGCATTACAACCTGTAATTTAAATTGCTTTTTTATTTGGATTTCATGTAATTGACATGCACAAAATAGTCCAAATTGGTAAAGTGAAATGAAAACAATTACTTGTTTAAAGAAATTATTATATTTTTTAGACTATACTATAAATAAGATCTGGTGCAACCAATTACCTTCAGAAGTCTCATAATTAGTTAAATAAAGTCCACCTGTGTGCAATCTAAGTGTCACATGATTTGTCACATATACACCTGTTCTGAAAGGCCCCAGAGTCTGCAACACCACTAAGCAAGGGGGCACCACCAAGCAAGCGGCACCATGAAGACCAAGGAGCTCTCCAAACAGGTCAGGGACAAAGTTGTGGAGAAGTACAGATCAGTGTTGGGTATCCGGAACTTTGAACATCCCACGGAGCACCATTAAATACATTATAACAAAATGGAAAGAATATGGCACCACAACAAACCTGCCAAGAGAGGGCCGCTCACCAAAACTCACAGACCAGGCATGGAGGGCATTAATCAGAGAGGCAACAAAGAGACCAAAGATAACCCTGAAAGAGCTGCAAAGCTCCACAGTGGAGATTGGAGTATCTGTCCATAGGACCACTTTAAGCCGTACACTCCACAGAGCTGGGCTTTACGGAAGAGTGACCAGAAAAAAGCCATTGCTTGTTCACCAAAAGGCATGTGAGAGACTCCCCAAACATATGGAAGGAGGTGCTTTGATCAGATGAGACAAAAATTTTGCTTTTTTGGCGATCAAGGAAAACGCTATGTCTGGCGCAAACCTCACACCTCTCATCACCCCGAGAACACCAACCCCACAGCGAAGCATGGTGGTGGCAGCATCATGCTGTGGGGATGTTTTCATCTCCAGGGACTGGGAAACTGGTCAGAATTGAAGGAATGATGGATGGTGCTAAATACAGGGAAATTCTTGAGGAAACTCTGTTTCGGTCTTCCAGAGATTTGAGACTGGGACAGAGGTTCACCTTCCAGCAGGACAATGACCCTAGGGCATACTGCTAAAGAAACACGAGTAGTTTAAGGGGAAACATTTAAATATCTTGGAATGGCCTAGTCAAAGCCCAGACCTCAATCCAATTGAGAATCTGTGGTATGACTTAAAGATTGCTGTACACCAGCGAAACCCACCCAAAATGAAGGAGCTGGAGCAGTTTTGCCTTGAAGAATGGGCAAAAATCCCAGTGGCTAGATCTGCCAAGCTTATAGAGACATACCCCAAGAGACTTGCAGCTGTAATTGCAGCAAAATGTGGCTCTACAAAATATTGATTTTGGGGGGGGGGGGGGGTTCTGAATTGTTATGCACATTTTCAAGTTTTCCATTTTTTTGTCTTATTTCTTATTTCTTGTTTTGCATCTTCAAAGTGGTAGGCATGTTGTGTAAATCAAATGATACAAACCCCCCAAAAATACATTTTAATTCCAGGTTGTCAGGCAACAAAATGGGAAAAATGCCAAGGGGGTGAATACTTTCGCAAGCCGCTGTACATGCTTTTCCTCCCTCATATACAGACTGCTTTTATAAAAGTGCATGTTAATGAATACATGGAAATATTAGTTGTTGTTTAAAGTATTATATTCTCTTCAATCTGAAGTAGTATAAATTTGGAATGTTGTTGTCTTTCTGCTGTGGTTAGCAAAAGTTTATCTCCAGGGGGTGGGGTCAGTAACAGCACGAGAAAGGCTGCAGCAGGATGGAGTCGGGTTGCCCTCGATGACGACCTCTTTGTGACCCCCTGTGTTACCACTTGCCAGGGATAGGCACCCCGCACTCATACCATCCACCGAAGAGATGTGGCGTACGCCGGCCGATAGGTCCAAAGTTCACTGGCTCCTGCCTGTATGAGCGATAGTAACCTGCACAGGGGCAGACAGGACAAATTATTTTAATGCATTATGAATGGACGTACCACAACCTTTATAATGCTTCGTTAGATGATTCTGACTGTTTCTATCCAGCATGGAGCATGGATATTGAGGTTGTATATAATCAAGACTCTGGAACTTAATCTGTGAGAATTTTTACTGAATGCGGTGAAACAATCCTACAAAATGCTGGAGTCGAGTGATGAATTCTTTAAGTTTGATTATTATAAAACAAATGTACCCTGTGCTGTTGGCAGATGCAGTGAGAGGTTGGGGGAGCCTGTCCTCCCATCTAGGTAAGAGTCTACAAACTGGCAGTGGTCCTCCCCATGACCGAATGTGTCTGCTATACTGTAGAATGTTTCTGGAGGGCGAGAAAGAGCAGTCGATGCTTAGCAACAGAACACACTCTCAAACAATATTCTATTACGTAATGAGACAGAGCCTGGTCGGCTACCACATATTCCAAAAAAGAATAAAACACAATATGTAGAAGAGAAAAAGGGAGAGAAAGTGTGATTAAGAGAAATGTATAGAGAGAGAGAGAGAGAGAGAGAGAGAGAGAGAGAGAGAGAGAGAGAGAGAAAAAGGGGTGTTAGTGAAGGAAGGGAAAGCAGAAGGGGGAGAGACGGTGGTTGAGAGGTTATTAATGGAAGGAGGAATATTAGGAGTAATTGTAAAGCTACTTAAATTGAGAAAAGACTTGAGCTGAGAGAGAAAGAGAGAAGTATACCGAACAGAAATATAAACACAACATGAAACAATTTCACAGAAACAATAACTGAGTTACAGTTCATATAATCTATGGATTTCACCTGACTGGGAATACAGATATGCATCTGTTGGCCACAGATACCTTAAAAAAAGGTAGGGGCGTGGATCAGAAAACCAGTCAGTATCTGGTGTGACCACCATTTGCGCCATTCAGCGTGACACATCTCCTTCGCATAGAGTTGATCAGGCTATTGGTTGACCTGGTGAATGTTGTCCTACTCCTCTTCAATAGATGTGCGAAGTTGCTGGATATTGGCGGGAACTGGAACACACTGACCAACATGTCAATCCAGAGCATCCAAAACAGGCTCAACTGGTGACATGTCTGGTGAGTATGCAGGCCATGGAAGACCTGGGACATGTTCAGTTTACAGGAATTGTGTACAGATCCTTGCGACATGGGGCCGTCCATTATCATGCTGAAGCATGAGGTGTTGGCGGCGGATGAATGGCACAACAACGGGCCTCTGGATCTTGCCGCGGTATATCTGTGCATTCAAATTGCTATCGATAACATGCAATTGTGTTCGTAGCTTATGCCTGACCATACCATAACCCCGCCGCCACAATGGCACTCTGTTCACAAGGCTGACATCAGCAAACACTTGCCCACACGACGCCATACACGATTGTGAGGCTGGATGGAAGTACTGCCAAATTCTCTAAAACAACGTTAGAGAAGGTTCATGGTAGAGAAATGAACAATTCATTCTCTGGCAACAGCTCTGGTGGACATTCCTGCACATTGTAGAGTGGCCTTTTATTGTCCCTCGGCTCAAGGTGCACCTATGTAATGATCATGCTGTTTAATCGATATGCCACACTTGTCAGGTGGATGGAGTATCTTGGCAAAGGAAAAATGCTCACTAACAGGGATGTAGAGAAATACGCTTTTTGTGCGTATGGAACATTTCTGGGATCTCTTATTTCAGCTCATGAACCATGGGACCAAAACTTGACATGCTGCGTTGATATTTTGTATTCAGTGTAGATACAGAGAGAGAGGAGAGGGGGAGGTTACAGCAGTAGTACCTTTCAGCCCATCTCCCATGAAGATCTTGTATCTCAGTGAGTTGCACAGGACCACACCTACAAACTTTCTGTACCATGTCCTCTTGACGTACTGGCTGCCCTTACAGGCACTGTGCTGGGGGTTGTATCGGAAGGAAAAGGGAATCCAGATAGGCTCTCCACCTGTGGGGGGGGGGGGGGGGGGGGGGGGCGGACAATTAACAGGAGACTGTCTTGTGTAGCTAATTTGGTAAGACTGTGTCTCTAGCAAGGCCAGGGTCGTGGGTTTGATCCCTATTGGGGTCACATATACTAAAATGTATACATTCAATTTACAGAAAGTCACTGGATAAAAGTGGCATATATTACAATACTACAAAACGGTTGAGGTTAAGCGTTCAGCATGTCTTTAATGACAGTTCCTCTATCTGACAGAGTGCTTGACAATGCTACACTCACAAAGCAAGTCATTAATACCTACAACTCAACCTGTCAGTTCTCACAACGCTAGTCATGACTAACTACACTCAACTCCTTTACAACCCCTTTACTGACAGTGCGCACTATGCCAGTCTCTCCTATTCAGATACACAGTAAATCACCTCCACTCATTGTGCATAGCACCCGGGGGTGGGGGAAGGGGTGAGAGAGGGTTGAGGAGGGAACCAGTGCCTGTCCCCTTGTCCCTCCTCTTCGAAATACCTGACTGACTCTCTCAATTAAAAACAATGACTACCACAACTCTACTTTGACATCGTTTTACCACTATGGCTGTCTGCCAAGTCCAGTATATGCAAGTGTAGGTGTATGCAACCGTATGCACGTCTCTCCACAGACTGTTAACTCCTCACAAGCTCACTCCAGCTGTCATTTTGGGTTTCTTTAAAATGATCTGAAGCAATGTTGGCCTGGACTAGAGTATAAGCCAACACGTTTCGTCAATAATATCAGAGTAATATATGAGAACTATTGATACCACTCACCAGGTGGTCGTTCAATAAGAAGAGGGTCGTCTGAAAAAGATTAAAAAAATGTGTTTAAATGAGAGACATGAACTGGGTCGGAATTTATACATAAACAAAAAACGGGAGGATGCAGACAACTCAGGTAGACGTGGCCTTACCGCAGGCACAAAGTAAAACTGACCCTAGCAACCTGACCTAATACTCATACAGACCTGACTCAGTGACATAGGTGAATGTATCGCTGACCGGTCCCAGCCCAAAGACATTCTTCGCCTGGACTTTGAAGTAGTACCTGAGGTAAAAACAAACCGAGACAAAACAGAGTGTGTGTATAGTCATTATTCTAGGCGTTAAAGAGTCATTTAGACAGGTCTCTGTTGCCACATGAAAGGTATTTATACCCCAATGACTAGAACAGATGGCCGGAAGGGAGGCAGCACTCGTAGAATTAAGAGAAGACTGTTTTTTATGTTCTTATGAATATGAAGTGAGCAGAACGCAGTAAAATGGTAATTTGGCATGTGTTGAAGAGGGATAAAGGGAGTGACGGAAGGAGGGAGAGAGAGAGAGAGAGAAAGAAAGAAGGGGAATGGAGACACAAGGTCCCTCCTGACTGACTGAGCTCTGCACTTACAAAAAAATGACATGTCACTTTTGTAGTTTCACATTTGAAAATCACATTTAATCAAGTTAAATGTTTTTACATGTGATTCTATTTCACATGCAAACTTGCAATTCCACAGCTGAAAATGAAAATAAAATGTGCAGTTACACATGTAAGAAAACTTCACATGCGAAAATACATTTTTCACATATTGAATTGCAAGTTCACATGTGGGGTTGAAATAATGTTATTCTCCCCACATGTGAAAGATGGTGTTAACATGTTGCAGTAGTAATGATTCCCCTGGTGGAACTAAAGTGACCACAACTAAAAATCCCAAATGCAGGACCAGGGAATGATTTTACGGGACATTCGCAGAAGTGTGGACAGCTTACTCTTTTGGGGGACAGGTTAATGAACAGGTCATCTATAAGTCCATGCTAGGTAAAGCTCCGCCTTATCTCAGTTCACTGGTCACGATAACAACACCCACCCGTAGCACGCGCTCCAGCAGGTATATCTCACTGATCATCCCAAAAGCCAACACCTCATTTGGCCGCCTTTCCTTCCAGTTCTCTGCTGCCTGTGACTGGAACGAATTGCAAAAATCGCTGAAGCTGGAGACTTTTATTTCCCTCACCAACTTTAAACATCTGCTATCTGAGCAGCTAACCGATCGCTGCAGCTGTACATAGTCCATCTGTAAACAGCCCACCCAATTTACCTACCTCATCCCCTTACTGTTTTTATTTATTTACTTTTCTGCTCTATTGCCCACCAGTATCTCTACTTGCACATGATCATCTGATGATTTATCACTCCAGTGTTAATCTGCTAAATTGTAATTATTCGCTCCTATGGCCTATTTATTGCCTACCTCCTCATGCATTTTGCACACAATGTATATAGACTAATTTTTCTCCCTACTGTGTTATTGACTTGTTTATTGTGTACTCCATGTGTAACTCTGTGTTGTTGTCTGTTCACACTGCTATGCTTTATCTTGGCCAGGTCGCAGTTGTAAATGAGAACTTGTTCTCAACTAGCCTACCCGGTTAAATAAAGGTGAAATAAAATAAAAAATTAAAATATTAATAATAATTTGAAAAAAACATTCAAATGGCGACATAGTTCTGCTGTATGAAGGTCACTGCCTGTTAAAGGGGCAATTCAATCCTACATCAATTTTTGGATTTATAAATGTAAATGTGCCCATTGATTCTTGAAGAATATAATGTATTTTGCATCATTACTTTAGTTCAACTGTCATACCCCAACAGAACCCAAAATATAAGCTTGTTTTATTGCAATGTTTGTACACAAAGTCAATTAAACAAGTCAAGTAAACAACCTAAAAACATGGTTAAACCTATTTTTATATCATGGATGGTCAGTCCTTAGCTTAGTCTATGGATTTGAAATAGGTTGCATTTCTCCAGCCCCATTCCTGAGCTTCTTACTGAAACTTTGGTAGGGAGAACACTTTGTTAATGTTTCAATTAAAACTTCTTCGGGATCGGTGTCCCGTCCACTGGACGGTAGGCTAATGCGATTAGCATGAGATTGTAAGTAACAATAACATTTCCCAGGACATAGACATATCTGATATTGGCAGAAAGTTTAAGTTATTGTTAATCTAACTGCACTGTCCAATTTACAGTAGCTATTACAGTGAAAGAATACCATGGTATTGTTTGAGGAGAGTGCACCATTTTGAATATGAAAAGGTATTAATAAACAAAATAGGCACATTTGGGAAGTCTTGATACAACATTTTGAACAGAAACCCAATGGTTCTTTGGATCAGTCTAAAACTTTGCACATACACTGCTGCCATCTAGTGGACAAAACCTGAATTGTACCTGGGCTGGAATAATACATTATGGCCTTTCTCTTGCATTTCAAAGATGATGGTATGAAAAAAAATACAAAAGTACAGTTGTTTTTTCTTTGTATTATCTTTTACCAGATACAGTTGAGGTAGGAAGTTTACATACACTTAGGTTGGAGTCATTACAACTCGTTTTTCAACCACTCACACATTTCTTGTTGACAAACTATAGTTTTGGCTATAAGTCGGTTAGGACATCTACTTTGTGCATGACTCAAGAATTTTTCCAACAATTGTTTACAGACAGATTATTTCACTTATAATTCATTGTATCACAATTCCAGTGGTTCAGAAGTTTAAATACACCAAGTTGACTATGCCTTTAAACAGCTTGGAAAATTCCAGATAATTATATCATGGCTTTAGAAGCTTCTGATAGGCTAATTGACATAATTTGAGTCAATTGGAGGTGTACCTGTGGATGTATTTCAAGGCCTACCTTCAAACTCAGTGCCTCTTTGCTTGACAGCATGGGAAAATCAAAAGAAATCAGTCAAGACCTCAGAAAAGAAATTGTAGACCTCCACAAGTCTGGTTCATCCTTGGGAGCAATTTCCAAATGCCTGAAGGTACCACGTTCAACTGTACAAACAATAGTACGCAAGTATAAACACCATGGGACCACGCAGCCGTCATTCTGCTCAGGAAGGAGACGCGTTCTGTCTCCTAGAGATGAACGTACTTTGGTGTGAAAAGTGCAAATCAATCCAAGAACAATAGCAAAGGACCTTGTGAAGATGCTGGAGGAAACGGGTACAAAAGTATCTATATCCACAGTAAAACAAGTCCTATATCGACATAACCTAAAAAGATCTTACTTTTTGGAGAAATGTCCTCTGGTCTGATGAAACAAAAATAGAACTGTTTGGCAATTATGACCATTGTTATGTTTGGAGGATAAAGGGGGAGGCTTGCAAGCCGAAGAACACCAACCCAACCGTGAAGCACAGGGATGGCAGCATCATGTTGTGGGGTGCTTTACTGCAGGAGGGACTGGTGCACTTCACAAAATAGATGGCACCATAAGAAGGAAAATGATGTGGATATATTGAAGCAACATCTCAAGACATGTCAGGAAGATAAAGCTTGGTCGCAAATGGGTCTTCCAAATGGACAATGACTCCAAGCATACTTCCAAAGTTGGGTCAAAATGACAACAAAGTCAAGGTATTGGAGTGGCCATCACAAAGCCCTGACCTCAACCCTATAGAAAATTTGTAGGCAGAACTGAAAAAGCTTGTGCGAGCAAGGAGACCTACAAACCTGACCCAGTTATACCAGCTCTGTCGGTAGGAATGGGTCAAAATTCACCCACCTTATTGTGGGAAGCTTGTGAAAGGCTACTTGAAGCATTTGACCCAAGTTAAACAATTTAAAGCCAATGCTACCAAATACTAATTGAGTGTATGTAAACTTCTGACCCACTGGGAATGTGATGAAAGAAATAAAAGCTGAAATAAATCATTCTCTTTCCTATTATTCTGACATTTCACATTCTTAAAACAAAGTGGTGATCCTAACTGACCTAAGACAGGGAATTTCTACTAGGATTAAATGTCAGGAATTGTGAAAAACTGAGTTTAAATGTATTTGGCTAAGGTGTATGTAAACTTCTGACTTCAATTGTATATTGTGTTATATTCTCCTACATTCCTTTCACATTTCCACAAACTTCAAAGTGTTTCCTTTCAAATGGTACCAAGAAAATGCATATCCTTGCTTCAGGGCCTGAGCTACAGGCAGTTAGATTTGGGTATGTCATTTTTGGCAACAACAAAAAAACACCTTCAATGGAGGAATAGTGTTATTATATGGTGCAATACTCTAGTTAGTGAGATACTTTTGTGCCATTAATATCAAGCAAAACTTCTAAAGTTGAGAACAAAATGAATAGTATTTCAGAGAAAAACCCAAAAGTATTGATAGCAAAACCAAATATTTTATGGAAATCATTTTGAACAAATTAATTGTAAATAGATACAAAAAAAAGTTTTCTGATGAAAAAAATACGTATGATAACACAATTATATTAAACAACTCCCTCTTTTCTGCAATATTCCCTATCTTTGGTTTTGTTACCCTGGCCTTTGTTTTCACTGCCTTTTTTCCAGTTGCAAGGTTTGACACATTCATTCTAGCAACATGGCAACCTGCATCACACTGCTGGTTTACCTCTGAAGCAAAGCAGGCTCAGTCCCTGGATGGGAGACCAGATGTAGCTGGAAGTTGTGAAGAAAAAAATGTAATGTGGGGAATTTTTCTTTTCACATGAGGGAAAAACACATACAAAAATAAATACAAATTCACGTGATCTGTTAACACGCGTCCGGAAACCACATGCTCACTTCACTTTAGTCTCAGTGTGTTTTAAATACATACTGTGCAGGGGAGGAATTATTTAATACCCTCAGGTTCAAAACAACACCGTGAGACAAGGCTTGGAGGTTTTGCAATCTGTCCATATAGTGAACAATGTGTGTCTGTGTGTGTTCTCCCCCTGCTGTAGGGTTACGTACAGTAATTTCACGGTCCGCGAATTTCCACCCAAACCCTTTAACAACGTAAAGTCTGCCGGTCTGGATCCAATTACTGGAGCCATGTGGAAACTGACCAAAATATCAGAAAAGTAAGAAAATCACACACACAGAGAGACAGAGACAGAGACAGAGACAGAGACAGAGACAGAGAGAGAGAGAGAGAGAGAGAGAGAGAGAGAGAGAGAGAGAGAGAGAGAGAGAGAGAGAGAGAGAGAGAGAGAGAGAGAGCTCTTCCTTTCCTGTGGCGGTCCTCATGAGAGTCAGTTTCAGCATAGCACTTGATGGTTTATGAGACTGCACTTCAAGAAACGTTCAAAGTACTTGAAACTTTCCGGATTCACTTGCCTTCATGTCTTAAAGTAATGATGGACTGTCGTTTCTCTTTGCTTATTTGAACTGTTCTTGCCATAATATGGACTTGGTATTTTACCCAGTAGGGCTTTCTTCTGTATACCACCCCTACCTTGTCACAACACAACTGATTGGCTCAAACGCATTAAGAAGGAAAGAAATTCCACAAATTGACTTTCACCAAGGAACACCTGATCATTTAAATGCATTCCAGGTGACTACCTCATGAAGCTGGTTGAGAGAATGCCAAGAGTGTGCAAAGCTGTCATCAAGGCAAAGGGTGGCTACTTTGAAGAATCTCAAATACAAAACATTTGTTGATTTGTTTAACACTTTTTTGGTTACTACATGATTCCATATGTGTTATTTCATAGTTTTGATTTCTTCACTATTATTCTACAATGTAGAAAATAGTCCAAATAAAGAAAAACACTGGAATGAGTAGGTGAGTCCAAACGTTTGACAGGTACTGTACATTTTCTCTATATCCATTGACTTCAGATCTTGATTTAAATAAAAACTCACTCAAAAACAATAATTTGGTATATTTTTCAAGATATAGGGCTTTCAAAAGCAAATTGTAACTTAATCTTAATTGGGTAGGACGGGCTTGTGGTCATGGCTGGAGCGGAATCAGCGGAATGGTATCAAATATGTTTGATGCCATTCCATTCGCTCAGTTCTGGACTTTTATTATGAGCTGTCCTCTCCCCATTAGCCTCCTATGCCTGCCACATCATGATGATGATGCGTTTGGCATCATATGATGCATTTTACATCATCATCATGATATGGCAAGTTACAATTTGCTTTTTGAAAGTTCTATATCTTTAAAACATGATCGCTGACATGCAAAACATTTTGGGACTGCATCAACAGTGGACTAATGAAACAAGACCAAAATATCGTTTTTTTGTGAATTATTCCTTTAATTAAAACCCAAGCCAATCTCATCATGTAGGACAGTTTCATGCCTTTCAGTTGTTTAGTGAGCAGCATTCTCCATCCTGGGCTTATTACGGAGACAGCTGTCGAGGAGGTGTAGAATTGGTGCACTGGTATATATATATGTGTGTGACTGCTTGAAGTAGGGTGTGTGCTTGCGTGCGCGAGGGCGCCTGTGTGTATGTGGAGACGAGGGGTAGTGTTGCGACTATAATGTATACATGCCTTTAGATGGATCGTTACAGACAGCCACACCCAGACTCAGGTGAACCTTCCATGAACAATTATAAACTGTCAATCACTCTACCCGTTTTTACTCATGAATGTACACACACATCCACGCATACACAAGTCATATGCAGGCATGCACAAACAGACAGACACACAAACCACAGAGCAAGAGCAAATGCATGCACAGTAGGCTTCTACATTCCAAAGTTGGGAATTTAGCAACATCTGTCTGTGCGTGTGTGCGTGTCTGTGTGTGTTCCCGCAGTGACAGTGGATGAGTGTTTGAGCGAGTATGTGTGATGTTCGTGGGACAGTTCATCAAGTGTGAGATTGTGTGTGTGTGTGTGTGTGTGTGCGCGTGTGCGTGTGCGTGTGCGTGTGTGTGTGTGTGTGTGTGTGTGTGTGTGTGTGTGTGTGTGTGTGTTTGTGTGTTTGTGTGTGAGTGGGTGTGGGTGTGACAGAAACAAAGTGTGCTGATTTGTGTAGGCCTAGATATGTGCATGGCTAACACTTGAGCGTGAACCATTGGCTCGGGTCTGAATCGTTGACTTGGATCTGGCACCATGGAGGGAAAGCTTTATGGTTACTTGGAAGAGCTAACAAACGCACACCGCCCCCTGCCAGACCCTGTGTCTCCCTTAGACAACCTGCTCTGTTTAACACCCAGAGCTGTGTTTGTGTGTGCATTTGCGTGTCTGCCTGTTACCGAGCTGTCAGGTTTCCTGCTCGTGATTTATCGACACACCTGCTCTGCATTAACTCTCTTCTACAATGTAGAACATGGTAAAAATAAATAAAAACCCTTGAATGAGTAGGTGTGTCCAAACTTTTGGCTGGTACTGTATATGAGAACATCTCTCTCTCTCTCTCTCTACGTTTCTGTGTGTTTCCTGCATCTTGGTGGAGTATCTCAGCACATCATGTTTTCACGATGATTTAAACGTGTTTTCAAACCTGCCTTTACCCAGTTAGCTCTGATTTACATCACTCTGATGGCTTCTTAATAACTTACTGTATATAAGCATTACAATACCACACTGTGCTGGTCTCTGACTGGGGCTGACATCACACAGACATGCATAGAATTACACACACAGAAACAGACACAGTGAACACATGTTATGTGTTTAACATCCCTGAGACCTACCGGCAACAAAAATCATATAAAACTCACATTCCAATATCCTATAGGTAGGCCCAAAAAATTGCCAAAGACTCCAGCCACCCCAAGCCATAGACTGTTCACTTTTCTACCGTCTGGCAAAAGGTACCGGAGCATCGGCTCTTGGACCAAAAGGCGCCGAGACAGCTTCTACCCCCAAGCCATAAGACTGATAAATAGCCAGACTGCTAAATAGTGAATTAATTGTACAATTCCTGACATTTAATCCTAGTAAAAATTCTCTAAGAGGTTGGAGGACGTCCTCCGGACGTTGTCATAATTACTGTGTAAATCTATGGAAGGGGGTGAGAACCCTGAGCCTCCTATGTTTTGTATTGAAGTCAATGTGCCCCGAGGAGGACGGAAGCTAGTTAAGGCTACTGTCATGACTTTCCCTCCTGGGTGAGGATCAAAGAGAGCCCCCCTCTCTCTCTTGAGAGTGGAATGTCTGAGTGTTACAACAGACAGAAGCTTTGCAGTATTTTAACATCAAAATATGGGACATTGAAACAATATTTCTAACATAAATAATGTGGGAAATGGTTGTTGGGACTCCAAACAATAATCATGTCAAATCAGTTGTTGTTTTGTGATATCATTAAGGATGGTATAACGAAATAACTATCTCTGAAAGTGTACGCATTCAAGGGGTCAGGTTTACATCTAAATATTGTTCAACTTATATGATTACATATGAAACTATTTTTGAAAAGATAGCAAGATGATTTTAGCCTTCTAAATGAGATAATTGTTGTCATAGAAAGTTTTACCCAGTCAGTAACCACATCCACGTGAGCACAGACATTATGTCAACAGGATGGAATGCCCCATTTTTCCAGAGTGCATAAAAGGACTGCTAACGAAATTTACCACAGACCAAAAAATGCCGGGTCGCTGCCGGTGTAGAAAGTGATCCAACTGTACCCTGAATAATCAACCGAAGACTCGGCCGAAGATTTCCTTTCACCACCATAGATACCTCTAAAGGATCTATTCTAACAAGCCTCTCTGAACACCGTGTTGTACACCTCTGGAGGAACCGTTCTAACAGACACTGTTAGACCTAGAAGCTACAACTACAAAAGAGTCTCTGGTTGACAAACAAAGTAAATAACTCACGGACACTAGAGAAGCTTTAACCAAGTTGAATTCTTCCCAAAGGTTCTGTACAGCTGTAATCAGGACAACCCAACATTTGTCCCATCCAGATATTTATATCCCACTTAAGACACTCCCTCGCTGCAATCCTTACAGTTTATGCCCAACAGGAAAAGGTTAATCAGATACGAAACCCTGATTACTCCCTTAAGGGGAACTGACCTCACCTCCCGACCTCAACCCCTCCTTCATCTAATCCACAGATGTCCATCTGTCTCCCCTGTATCAACACGGTGCTCTGCTCCCATCCCCCAACACATTCCACAGCTATCTCTCCTTATACAGATATTCAATTTCTCAATGTTCAAAATGTCGAACCCAACACCATGAGCATAGTTTCCACATGTATGTACAATAAGTTGACTCTCTCTGTCTCTCCCTCTCCTTACATGCCCCTCCCTTTTCATTGTGTACCAAGCCATCATATCGGGTTAGTCCACTAGGGACTTTCCATTGCATTATGTCAGTAATCAACGTATAATCTATCCTGTGTGTGTGTTTATGTAATTCTGTGTGATTATTTAGTTAGTTAGTAAATAAATAATTAAGCCAATTTGTGTATTGCTGAATCGTCATTTAGACTAGGGTTCATGCAGATTTGAAGTCACAGCCGTTCAGAACGAGACTGATATGAGGTAATAATAATTAATGGATGACTAATATGATAACGATATATTCTGATATATTCTTGAGTTAATTCGGGAAACAGTAACTCATTAAACAAACTTCTTCCATTGTGCCCAAAGTTACTAATGAGTTAATTGTTACATGATTCATTTAATAATTAAACATAGTTAATTGATTTGATAAAATAGCCATCATCACATTAATGATAGTCACGTCACGACATTACCCATTGACCTTCATTGCAAAGCAGTGTGTTTTAACCAAATATTTGGTGACGTGAATATATTTAGTGCCGTTTTATCTGAAAAGTTTTTTTTCAGAAATTCACTAAGGAGAATGGTCCTCCCTTTCCTCCTTTGAGGAGCCTCTGCTGACATATACACATACCGACATGACACAAACACAAATACAAACACAGAAGCACACCCTCACACACACACACTTTTACACTCGTCATTTGCTGCTGCTACTCTCTTCTTTATTTTACTCTAACTTTTACCTATCCCGGGTGCCTAGTCACATTACCTTGCATTCATGTACATATCTACCTCAAGTACCTTGTATCTCTGCACATTGATCTGGTACTGGTACTCCCTGTATATACCGTAGCTCCATTCTTGTGTATTTTATTTGATTAATTTCATGTTAGTTACTATTTTATTTTGTATTATTATTTTTAAACGCTGCATCGTCGGGAAAGCTTCATAAGCAAGCAATTCACTGTAAAGCCTACACGAGCTGTATTCTGCGCATGTGATGAATAGAATTTGATTTGATTTATAGTTAGAAATACTTACACACAGACGCAAACGCGTAGGCAAACACCTCCACAGACGCACACACATGGGTGAAGAGTATACGAGCCGTAACATCTCGCATATCCTTTAGTTTGTATAACCAGCCCATTGTGTAAGACATTAAACACACAAATACAGTATTCTCACCTGGAGTTAGGTTTGAGGTTTTCTACAGCCAGATGTGAGCCGCTGGATGCACTGGAGGACCACCTGTTGTTGAGGACGTCATCGTATGAGGCACTGTGGACCATGTAGCCTGCAGGGGTCACACACAAGGCGCGAGTCAGGGGCCAAAGGTCACCAGAGGTTAGAGAGGGGAGGGATCGAACATTGATCCATTTTAAAGTTTGAGAAGGATAAATAGAATGTGTCCATGTTGGTTTTGATGTGTAGCCAAAGGTAAGGGTGGTCTGATGTTAGAGAGGAAATATTTACTTTGAGAGGAGAGCGATTGGAGGCAGAAGAACGATCCCAACTAATTTGAGGTATCAGTGGTTTTAAACTAGAGACAGCCGCAGTCACGGCACATTGTGGATCTGCCAACCACTACACATACAGAGACAATCTGTTTCTCTGTTTCTCACCTCTTGTCTTGCCTCTCCTCTCACACACACATAATGGTAAACCTCCATAAAGCCTCATTTCAGTACGTGAGTGCTGAGGTCATGGAATGCTCAGATCATGCCACTCAGCGAGTGGAAACTCTACAAGGGCGGTGCTCCCCGCCACATCTAGCTCCTATGTGTTCATATTTTCTCTGGAGCCCTGCCAACATAGCTGGCTCAAGGTGGAGGGAAGGAGGAGGAGGGAACCACTACCACAGGCACCAGTCTTTCTCTCTGATTGTGTTGTTCCCTCTTTCTCTCCCTCTCTTTTATTTTTTTCTCTAGCACTATATTTTGTAATCAGAAGTGTGAAAACAGAAGCACTGTTGCAGCCTGTCACTCACTTGTCCTTCTCTCCTCACTCTTTCATTCTCTCTCAACCCTGCTGCCTCTCTCTCCCTCTTTCTTTCGTCTTTCCTTTGCTCATCTTTCTGACAACGCAGCCAATAAGGGACTAAAAATGAGGAAAGGTGAAATATTTAATATATGTGTTAAAAAAATACATTCCAACATATATTACAAAATGTATTTACAATGTATATATAAATCCATGTAAAATGTATGTCACAATATATGTTAAATGCATCGGGAAATGTGTTTAATGTATTTCAAAATACAATCTGAAGGAAAATGAAAATGTATTTTAGAATATATTTTCAGATACATTTTCACATGTATTTATCAATATATTTGGTAAAAATATTTTTAAACACCTTTAGAAAGGTTTTGTTGGGTTTTTCTATATTACTACTATTTTCTAAATTGTAGAATAATAGTGAAGACTTTAAACTATGAAATAACATATGGAATCATGTAGTAACCAAAAAAGTGTTAAACAAATAAAAATGCATTTTACATTTTAGATTCTTCAAAGTAGCCACCCTTTGCCTTGATGACAGCTTTGCACACTCTTGCCATTCTCTCAACCAGCTTCATGAGGTAGTCACCTGGAATGCATTTCAGTTAACAGGTGTGCCTTGTTAAAAGTACATTTGTGGAATTTCTTTCCTTCTTAATGCGTTTGAGCCAATTAGTTATGTTATGACCAGGTAGGGTTGGTATACAGAAGATAGCCCTATTTGGTAAAAAAACAAGTCCATTTTATGGCAAGAATAGCTCAAATAAGGAAAGAGAAACGACAGTCCATCATTACTTTAAGACATGAAGGCAAGTCAATCCGGAAAATGTCAAGAACTTTTAAAGTTTCTTCAAGTGCAGCCGCAAAAGCTATCAAGCTCTATGATGAAACTGGCTCTCATGAGGACCGCCACAGGAAAGGAAGAACCAGTTACCTCTGCTGGAGAGGATAAGAAATTACAGCACCTTGAATTGCAGCCCAAATAAATGCATCACAGAGTTCAAGTAACAGACACATCTCAACATCAACTGTTCAGAGAAGACTGCGTGAATCAGACCTTCATGTTTGAATTGCTGCAAAGAAACCACTACTAAAGTACACCAATAATAATAAGAAACTTGCAAGGCCCAAAAAACACAAGCAATGGACATTAGACTGGTGGAAATCTGTCCTTGGTCTGATGAGTCCAAATGTTAGATTTTTGGTTCCAACTGCCGTGTCTTTGTGAGACGCAGAGTAGGTGAATGGATGATCTCTGCATGTGCGGTTCCCACCGTGAAGTTTTGCACCGGGAAGTTTTTGCAGGTGTGATGGTGTTGTGGGTGCTTTGCTGGTGACTGTCAGTAATTTATTTAGAATTCAAGGCACGCTTTACCAGCATGGCTACCACAGCATTCTGCAGTGATACGCCATCCCATCTGGTTTGCGCTTAGTGGGACTATCATTTGTTTTTCAACAGGACACTGACCCAGCACACCTCCAGGCTGTGTAAGGGCTATTTGACCAAGAAGGAGAGTGATGGAGTGCTGCATCAGATGACCTGGCCTCCACAATCACCCGACCTCGCCCCAATTGAGATGGTTTGGGTTGAATTGGACCGCAGAGTGAAGGAAAAGCAGCCAACAAGTACTCAGCATATGTGGGGATTCCTTCAAGACTGTTGGAAAAGCATTCCAGGTGACTACCTCATGAAGATGGTTGAGAGAAACCCAAGAGTGTGCAAAGCTGTCATCAAGGCAAAGTGTGGCTACTTTTAAGAATCTCAAATTTCAAATATATTTTGATTTGTTTAACACTTTTTTGGTTACTACTTGATTTCGACTCTGTCGAGTCCGACTCTGCTTTTGACTCTGTCAATCACCACATTCTTATTGGCAGAATCGACAGCCTTGGTTTCTCAAATGATTGCCTCGCTTGGTTTACCAACTACTTCTTTGATAGAGTTCAGTGTGTCAAATCGGAGGGCCTGTTGTCCGGACCTCTGGCAGACTCTATGGATGTGCCACAGGGTTCAATTCTCGGGCCGACTCTTTTCTCTGTATACATCAATGATGTTGCTCTTGCTGCGGGCGATTCCCTGATCCACCTCTACGCAGACGACACCATTCTGTACACTTCCGGCCCTTCCCTGGACACTGTGCTATCTAACCTCCAAACGTGCTTCAATGCCATACAACACTCCTTCCGTGGCCTCCAACTGCTCTTAAACGCTAGTAAAACCAAATGCATGCTTTTCAACCGTTCGCTGCCTGCACCCACACACCCGACTAGCATCACCACCCTGGATGGTTCCGACCTAGAATATGTGGACATCTATAAGTACCTAGGTGTCTGGCTAGACTGCAAACTCTACTTCCAGACTCATATCAAACATCTCCAATCCAAAAACAAATCTAGAGTCGGCTTTCCGTTTCCGTGCCATCCGTTTTGTTACTAAAGCACCTTATACCACCCACCACTGCGACCTGTATGCTCTAGTCGGCTAGCCCTCGCTACATGTTCGTCGTCAGACCCACTGGCTCCAGGTCATCTACAAGGCTATGCTAGGTAAAGCGCCGCCTTATCTCAGTTCACTGGTCACGATGGCAACACCCACCCGTAGCACGCGCTCCAGCAGGTGTATCTCACTGATCATCCCTAAAGCCAAAACCTCATTTGGCCGCCTTTCCTTCCAGTTCTCTGCTGCCTGCGACTGGAACGAATTGCAAAAATCTCTGAAGTTGGAGACTTTTATTTCCCTCAACAACTTTAAAAATCTGCTATCCGAGCAGCTAACCGATCGCTGCAGCTGTACATAGTCCATCTGTAAACTACCCACCCAATTTACCTACCTCACCCCCATACTGCTTTTATTTATTTACTTTTCTGCTCTTTTGCACACCAGTATCTCTTCTTGTACATGATCATCTGATGATTTATCACTCCAGTGTTAATCTGCTAAATTGTAATTATTCGATTTATTGCCTACCTCATGCCTTTTGCACACATTGTATATAGATTCTCTTTTTTCTACCATGTTATTGACTTGTTTATTGTGTACTCCATGTGTAACTCTGTGTTGTTGTCTGTTCACACTGCTATGCTTTATCTTGGCCAGGTCGCAGTTGCAAATGAGAACTTGTTCTCAACTAGCCTACCTGGTTAAATAAAGGTGAAATAAATAAAAATAAATAAAAATAAAATACCCAGCCCAAAACAGAGTCTGCAAGAGCAGGCAACTACTCGGTAAAGAACACGTTTGTCCATTTTGTTTTGAGTCAAATCGACTTTTTCATGATCACAATTAGAGCCCCAAACATCTCTGCGTCTACTCTTTGGGAAACGTTGAAAGCTTATATCAGAGGTGAAATGATTTCCTACACCGCACATGAGAACAAACTGAAAAGTGATAGGCTATCTATGTTAACAAGCTGTATTGCCCAATTAGATGACATTTATGACGTTTCACCATCTCCGGCTATTTACAAGGAATGTTTAACTTTGCAAGCAGAATTTGACACATTATTACCAGACCAGGTTACTGAACTGCTTGTCAAGTCTAGGTGCACTTACTATGAACAAGGAGATAAAGCCAGTAAATTATTAGCTCACAAGTTACGTCAACTATCATCATCATTTCAGATTCCTAAAATTCATACATCGTCTGGGATATCATTAGACCCTAGAGGGATCAATGATGAGTTCAAGAGATTTTACCAGTCTCTATATACTTCTGAAAGTAATGCGGATACATTGGAATTGGAGATTTCTTCCACTCACTTGCTGTGCCTTCGGTCAGACGGGATTTGGTTAAAAAAAAATTAGACCAGCCGATCACTGTTGAAGAATTGTCTAATACTGTCAAATCCCTTCAATCCGGGAGAAGCTCAGAGCCTGACAGCTACTCAGCAGAGTTTTATAAGAAGTTTCTCCAAAATAGCCCCTATTCTAATTGAAATGTACAATGAAGCATTTGTAAATGGTGCTCTCCCACAGACTCTCACTCAGGCAGCCATTTGTCTTATTCTTAAAAAAACAAAGACCCTCTTGACTGTGTATCATACCGTCCAATTAGCCTGATAAATTTTGACTATAAAATTCGAGCCAAACTTCTGGAAACGCGTCTGGAAACAGTCCACCCATCAATTATTTATCCGGAACAAACAGGATTTATTAAAAATAGACACTCATTCTTCAATCTTCAACAATTATTTAATATTATATATAACCCTTCTGTCGCCAATACCTCTGAAGTCATTATATCCCTGGATGCGGAGAAAGCGTTTGACTGGATGGAATGGAAATACCTTTTTTATACTCTAAATAATTTTGGCTTTGGCTCCAAATTCATGACTTGGATAAGATTTCTGTACTCATCCCCTCAAGCCTCTGTCAGGACTAATGACACTCAATCAGATTGCTCCCTTTGCAACGATCCACACGCCAGGGTTGCCCTTTAAGTCCCTTACTGTTTGCCCTCGCCATAGAACCACTTGCAATAGCACTTCGCTCCAACCCCCTCATCAAAGGTATAGTCAGATACGGACACAAACAAAAACTGTCTTTATATGCAGATTATTTATTATTATACACATCCAACCTTTCTGTCTCTGTTCCTGCTGACCTTGCCACTTTCACATCCTTCGGTCACTTAGCAGGGTATAAACTGAATCTCAGTAAAATCGAATTGATGCCGCTTAATATGCCGCATAAAAATTCCCCTTTACATAACTTGCTATTTAAAATAGCTCACAATAGTTGCATTTATCTCGGGGTACATGTCACAATCAGATTTGAAAACCTTTTTCATGACAACTTTGCTCTTCTTTTAACCCATACTAAGGACGATTTGGAACGCTGGTCTTTGCTACACCTCTCCTTAGTCGCAATAATTAATTATATTAAAATGAATACTCTCCCCAAATTCTTATATCTCTATCAATGCCTTCCAATATTTCTTCCCAATACATTTTTCAAAAAGATCGACGGCCTAATACTACCCTTTATATGGGACAAAAAGCCCCCCAGGATACGAAAACAGCTTTTGCAGAGGCCCAAACACGACGGCGGTCTAGCTCTACCGGATTTCAGATTCTATTATTGGGCCGCTAACCTGAGGATCATTCAGTACTGGTTGGAGAGCAGAGAGATATTCCCACCCCCAATTTGGCTAGAGATGGAGGTCGTCTCACCTATACGGGCATCATTTGTCTTCCCTCGCTCACTCCTCCGTTACAGACCCTTACTCCCCCTTCAACAAAATAATATGTGTCAAAACAACATTGAAGATCTGGAATTAATTTAGGCACCACTTTGGGTTTTAGACAACCTCTTCTTTGGCTCCGGTAGCCTCAAACCCAGCTTTCCCCCATCTATGGCTGATGGTGATTTCTCAACATGGTCTAGTCTCGGTATTAAAATATTCAGGGATCTGTATATTAACAACATATTTAGTACGTTTGAACAATTATCAGCAAAATGTTGTCTCCCCAGACATCATTTCTTTAGGTTCTTACAAGTCCAGAGTTACGTCCACAGCATAGATCCAGGATTCCCCACCCTTCCTGGTGTAACACAGTTCAACATTTCTTATCACACTTTCTACTCTGAAAGGGACCTTGTCAATAATCTATAGTCAAATTTGCCCACTACAAACCATCTCATTAAACAATATGAAATCGTCATGGGAGGTGGAACTGGGTGAGGAAATATCTGATGAACTATGGGAAGGGGCACTCAAAAGGGTACATACGTCTTCTATTTGCGCTTGACACAGTCTCATTCAATGCAAACTCTTTCATAGGGCCCACTGGACCAAAGCAAGATTATCCAAAATTTACAAGGATGTGATCCCTAATTGTGTACGATGTAATCAGTCTCCTGCTAATCATGCACACATGTTTTGGTGTTGCCCATCTCTTGTTGGTTTCTGGAAAGACATCTTCAACATTCTCTCAGAATTAAGCGGCACACAGATCGAGCCAGACCCTTTTATTGCACTATTTGGGGTTTCCTTACCCACAATACAATTGACCAAAACTAATAAGGATGCTATTGCCTTTGTCACTTTGTTAGCGAGACGATTAATTTTACTTAGATGGAAATCCTCTGCACCCCCTTCTCATGCTCTTTGGATTAAATCCATTTTGAATTGCATATAGTTGGAAAAATTTAAACACACACAATTGGTCTGTTGTCACGTTCCTGACCTGTTTTCTGTTAGTTTGTGTATGTGTTAGCTGGTCAGGACGTGAGTTTGGGTGGGCAGTCTATGTTTTCTGTTTCTATGTTGGTTTAAGGGTGACCTGATATGGCTCTCAATTAGAGGCAGGTGGTTTTCATTTCCTCTGATTGAGAGCCATATTAAGGTAGGTGTTTTCACACTGTTTGTTTGTGGGTGGTTGTCTCCTGTGTCTGTGTGATGTTACGCCACATGGGACTGTTTCGGTTTTGTTTGTTCGGTTTATGTAGTCTGTTCCTGTTTTCATGCGTTCTTCGTTATACGTAAGTTCTTATGTTCAGGTGCGTCTACGTCGTTTGTTGTTTTGTAGTTATTCAAGTATAGTTCGTTTTCTGTCTATGTCGTGTCTTATTTAAATCAATAAATCATGTCATCATACCTCGCTGCATATTGGTCTTCAGATCCCTCTCTCCTCTCCTCGTCTGAGGAGGAGGATTTAGAGTATCGTTACATCTGTAGACAAATTCTATGCAATGTGGGCTCCCTTCTTTTCTTATGTTAAACGACTACATTTCCCTGCAGTTCCAGAGTGATGTATATTTATATTTTGGTGATGTAAGAGGCCTGGTATGTGTATACATGACATCTCGGATGTTAAGAATTGTATTATCTGTGCTTGTTGACCTATAACAACTGTGTCAATACATATATATATATATATATATTATTTATTTTTCTCGTCTTTTTATTTTTTCGTATTTGTATTTTTTTATGTCTGTCTCTCTCTCTCTCTGTTTTGCTGCATTGTTGTCTTTGATGTGTTGTGTTGTTTTATATTACTACCAAATAACTTACAAGTGCAATTATTTTGTAAATGCTGGTGTTGAAAATTCAATAAACAAAGTTAAAAAACATTTTGGGAAAGAAACATTGAACATCTAATAGTCAAATCATAGTGTAAAAGCAGGTGAGCTGGTTCTACTCTATTTGGCAATTTTCTGGTGTTTTGTGGTGAGCGTGTTGAGCATAACACATCAACCCTGTTACCCATAGATAGACAGGCTAGAAATGTTTTAGCAATTGACTTTATTATTTTGAATCTTGTATTCAATTGCCCCTCCCTGTTGCACACAACAAGCTTCCATCCCCTCTGTCACAAGAGGATTCATGGCTGATTTAACTAGTAATTACCGTTAAATTTTTCCCAGATGTGGTAAATTCCCACTTGGTTATGAACGCACCATAACACCGCTAACCATACACTGTAGAGCCATATAATACCACTCATTGGAAGGACAAAGCCTAGACCTACATGTTGACATATTGTGGAGCATTGTACAATGTATGGTTTGTTTAAATCGATAAAAACAACAATACATTTTATTTTTTTTACAGCCTAGTGCCTGTGATACTAGAGGCACTTACTAGTCACACTTTTTACTACATTTTTTAAGAGGAGAAAATGTGTTTTTTATCAAGTTGAACTTGTGCTCTTTATGACAGAATGTTAAAATTAGGTGACGTCCAACATATTTATTTTCACTCACCATCACAATTTAAATTACTTATATCACTGGCAAAGTTTTGGCTTGGTGGCCCAAAAAATTGTCTCCATTGATCAATACGTAAAGAGTAATTTAAGAAGCTGAATTAGGAACCCCATTGGCCACCCTGTAGACTAGATGTCATAGCCATGCATTTCTGGAATATTGTCAGGCATAACAGTACATGCATTTCAGAAAATGTATGTACATGTATCTCTGGAATATATTTTAAGGCACTCCATGCATTTTAGCAAAGACGTTAAATACAGTATATTGAAATGAGAGAGAGATCGCAATACTGGGAAAGAGAGAGAAAGTGGTGCGTGTCTGCGATACTATATGGTTTAGACATCAGAGAATGGCCCAGCCCACTCAACAACACACAGCTTCTCTCTGGATGACTGAACCCATGTCTCTGAAGCGCTGTTCACAAGTCACACTCACTACACACTGGATCCCTCTATCTATCAAATATAGTTTTACAGTACTCAACTCAGTTACTGACATCTAAAACATTGGGGGTTGGGTGACTCCCTAAAATCTAACTAGGAGCTGACTAGTTAGTGTCACACCCTGATCTGTTTCCCCTTTGTGATTGTCTCCACTCCCCTCCAGGTGTCGGCCAGCTTCCCCGTTATCCCCTGTGTATTTATACCTGTGTTCTCTGTTTGTCTGTTGCCAGCTTGTTTTGTGTCGTCAAGCCTACCAGCAGTTTTCCCTCTGCTCCTGTCTCTCGAGTGTTCCTGTTTCCTAGTTTCCCCGGTGTCGTCCATGCTGCCTGCCCTGACACTGAGCCTGCCTGCCACCCTGTACCTTTGCCCCACCAATCTAGATTACTGACCTCTGCCTGCCCTTGACCTGTCCTTTCGCCTGCCCCTGTTCGAATACTACACTTCGTTATTTCGACACTGTCTGCACCTGTGTCTTACCTTAAAACGTGATAGTTAGATTATGTCTGGTGACCTGCTATGATCCTTTGAAAAGCATAACAAATGGGTCAGGATATAAAAATTAAAGCCAGACACAGGCTACGTTTAAAGAGGCATCCCATTTCTGATATATTTTCCACTAATATGTCTTTTGATCAATCACATCAGATATTTTCACATCAGAGCTGATCTGATTTGTCAAAAGACTAATTCTTGAAAAAAGATCTGAATAATTGCAGCATAAGTGCACACTAACTGCTTGAGGCACTGACAGAATACTCTTCACACCTCTCACATTGTATCTGCAGTACACCCCACTATGTGGCCAAGCTTGCTAGTCACCCTGCTTGACATTGTGGTCCACTCACCTGACACCATGTCATCCTTCAGTGGGATGGCCCAGTCCAGGATGACGAATGAGTGACAGCCTTCCATGGCGACCACCGTGATGTTGTGGGGCTTGTTTTTGGGCGGCTGTTTCTGATTAGAAGCCAGGCTGTCTTTCTTGAACAGGTTTTCCAGGACGTCCACCTGTAGGTATTCCAGAGCCTCCGTCAGCGAGCACGGAGCTCCCGGATCCTTCTGGATGAAGTTCACATACGGAGCTGGAGAGAGGGATGGCAGGGAGGGATGGGAAAGCAGCAAGATGGTTGATCAATAATCTTACATTTTTGCTGGTTTTACACACCAACTAAGAAACCCCTTGGGAGAGCACAATGTTTTCTTTGGTCTACATTTTTACTGAACACTAAAATAATTATGTTGAAGAGGCAGTGCATTTAACATTTATATTTCCACACTATGAGGTTGAAATTGTGAAAATTATGATCATGCTGTCACGTCCTGACCATAGTTCTTATGTGTTTTGCTTGTTTAGTGTTGGTCAGGACGTGAGCTGGGTGGGAATTCTATGTTGTGTGTGTTACGTTCCTGACCTGTTTTCTGTTGTTTTTGTATGTGTATAATGGTCAGGGCGTGAGTTTTGGGTGGGCAGTCTATGTTTTCTGTTTCTATGTTGGTTTTGGGTTGCCTGGTATGGCTCTTAATTAGAGGCAGGTGTTTTGCGTTTTCCTCTAATTGAGAGTCATATTTAGGTAGGGTGTTCTCACTGTTTGTTTGTGGGTGATTGTCTCCTGTGTCGTCCATGTCTGTACCATACGGGACTGTTTGGCTGTTCGTTCGTTTGATGTAGTCTGTTCCTGTCCGTGAGTTCTACGTTTAGTTATGTAAGTTCATGTTCAGGTTTCGTCTACGTCGTTTTCTTATTTTGTAATTTTGTAAGTGTTTTGTTTTCGTTTTGCCGTCGTATTCAATAAAAGATGGCTTATTTTCCTACTGCTGCGTATTGGTCCACTGATCCTTCTCTCCTCTCCTCATCTGAGGAAGAGGAGGACAACAGCCCTTACAGAATCACCCACCAAACTAGGACCAAGAGGCAAGGGAAAGCTCAACAGAGCAACCAGGACTTCTGGACTTGGGAGGAGATCCTGGACGGTAAAGGACCCTGGGCTCAGCCAGGGGAATATCGCCGTCCCAAGGCGGAGTTGGAAGCAGCTAAGGCAGAGAGGCGCTGGTATGAGGAGGCAGCGCGGCGACGCGGTTGGGAGCCCGTGAGTCAGACCCAAAAATTTCTTGGGGGGGGGCACACGAGGAGTATGGCAAAGCCGGGTAGGATACCTGAGCCAACTCCCCGTGCTTACCGTGGAGTGAGAGGGCGTCGTACTGGTAAGACACCGTGTTATGCGGTAAAGCGCACGGTGTCCCCAGTACGCGTGCTTAGCCCAGTGCGGGCTATTCCACCTTGCCGCACTGGGAGGGCTAAGTTGGGCATCGAGCCGGATGTCATGAAGCCGGCCCAACGCATCTGGCCACCAGTGCGTCTCCTCGGGCCGGCATACATGGCACCAGCCTTACGAATGGTGTGCCCGGTTCGCCAGCATAGGCCAGTGCGGGCTATTCCACCTTGCCGCACTGGCAGGGCTACGGGCACCATTCAACCTGGTAAGGTTGGGCAGGCTCGGTGCTCAAGAGCACGTGTCCTCCTTCACGGTCCGGTATACCCGGTGCCACCTCCATGTACCAGTCCTCCGGTGGCAGCCCCCCGTACCAGGCTGTCTCTCCGGGTTCTCTCTCCAGCTGTTTCCTCCTCTCCAGCGCAGCCAGTGCCTATACCACGCACCAGGCTGTCTCTCCGTCTCCTCCCTACTGAGCTGCCCGTCGGGCCAGAGCCGTCCTGCCATGACCAGCCAGAGCCCCTCAGCCGGGACCTGCCAGAGCCCCTCAGCCGGGACCTGCCAGAGCCCCTCAGCCGGGACCTGCCAGAGCCCCTCAGCCGGGACCTGCCAGAGCCCCTCAGCCGAGACCTGCCAGAGCCCCTCAGCCGGGACCTGCCAGAGCCCCTCAGCCGGGACCTGCCAGAGCCCCTCAGCCGGGACCTGCCAGAGCCCCTCAGCCGGGACCTGCCAGAGCCCCTCAGCCGGGACCTGCCAGAGCCCCTCAGCCGGGACCTGCCAGAGCCCCTCAGCCGGGACCTGCCCCTTGTCCCGGTGCTGGCCCTTATCCCGGTGCTGGCCCTTATCCCGGTGCTGGCCCTTATCCCGGTGCTGGCCCTTATCCCGGTGCTGGCCCTTATCCCGGTGCTGGCCCTTATCCCGGTGCTGGCCCTTATCTCGGTGCTGCCCCTTATCTCGGTGCTGCCCCTTATCTCGGTGCTGCCCCTTATCTCGGTGCTGCCCCTTATCTCGGTGCTGCCCCTTGTCCCGGTGCTGCCCCTTGTCCCGGTGCTGCCCCTTGTCCCGGTGCTGCCCCTTGTCCCGGTGCTGCCCCTTGTCCCGGTGCTGCCCCTTGTCCCGGTGCTGCCCCTTGTCCCGGTGCTGGCCGTTCATTTAGGGGGGTTTAGTTTGAGGGTGGTCATTGGGAGGGGAATACAGAAGCGGGGAGTGACTATGGTGGTGTGGGGACAGCGTCCGGAGCCTGAGCCACCACCGTGGTCAACTGCCCACCCAGACCCTCCCCTGGACTTTGTGCTGGTGCGCCCGGCGTTCGCACCTTGAGGGGGGGGGGTTCTGTTACGTTCCTGACCTGTTTTTGTATGTGTATAATGGTCAGGGCGTGAGTTTTGGGTGGGCAGTCTATGTTTTCTGTTTCTATGTTGGTTTTGGGTTGCCTGGTATGGCTCTTAATTAGAGGCAGGTGTTTTGTGTTTTCCTCTAATTGAGAGTCATATTTAGGTAGGGTGTTCTCACTGTTTGTTTGTGGGTGATTGTCTCCTGTGTCGTCCATGTCTGTACCATACGGGACTGTTTGGCTGTTCGTTCGTTTGATGTAGTCTGTTCCTGTCCGAGTTCTACGTTTAGTTATGTAAGTTCATGTTCAGGTTTCGTCTACGTCGTTTTCTTATTTTGTAATTTTGTAAGTGTTTTGTTTTCGTTTTGCCGTCGTATTCAATAAAAGATGGCTTATTTTCCTACTGCTGCGTATTGGTCCACTGATCCTTCTCTCCTCTCTTCATCTGAGGAAGAGGAGGACAACAGCCCTTACAGTGTGTCTAGTTTGTCTGTTTCTGTGTCCAGCCTAATATGGTTCTCAATCAGAGACAGCTGTCAATCGTTGTCCCTGATTGAGAATCATATATAGGTGGATTGTTTTGTGTTGGGGATTGTGGGTGGTTGTTTCCTGTCTCTGTGTTTGTGTTCTGCACCAGATAGGGCTGTATCGGTTTGCCACTTTTGTTATTTTGTATTTGTTTAGTGTTCACTGTAGTTTTTGTTAATTAAACATGTTGAGCACTGGCTACGCTGCGTGTTGGTCCGATCCCTGTTTCACCCCCTCTTCTAGTGAAGAGTGGGAAGGCCGCCGTTACACATGCCCAATCTGTTCAGGTGGGATGGAGTTTTTGTCCCAGATCATGACATCACAATCTGATGTGATTATTCTGACCAATGACCAGTCATATTTTATTTGCTTATGTATCCTACTACTTTGAAGGGGTAGGCTGGGTAGGCTCTAGATTCGAGATGACCCTATTCGCCAATAAGGGTTGTGTATATAAATATACCTTCTTCAAATTTGCATCGACACGCCCACACGATCAGACAGCATTTCCATGGCAAAAGGACACTCAGGAAAAAAATAACTTAAATTTGGAGTTATTTTTTATGACATGATGATTTATTAGACAAAGTGATGATTTCAAAGGATTTCATTAAAAAGACTGCATAGAGGGTTTTAATACAAGGCAATGTTTTAACATCTGCTGGTGGACAAGAAAGTCTCATATTACAATCTATTCCGTTTATAACTCAGTCTACTAGGGTAGGCTCCTCTGTCAGGAGTTCAGGAGAAGTCGGAGTGGGTGATCTTGCGTCGCATAACAGGTCGTGTGAGACCCCTGGTCCCATCCCTGTTCCCCATCGGGTGATTCTCTGTCTGTCTGTATTTCTGTCGTTCTTCGTGTCCGTGGGAGCTACTGTAGTGCCAGTTGGATCCATACACAGCTGTGAACACTTCCAGAACTCCCAGAATTCTCAGTATGATTGGGATGGGAATGGGAATTTGGCTGGACTCAGTCCCACACGACTCAGGATAGGCAACTGTAGCCAACAGGCACATTCCAACAGGGCTACAATGTTTCTACTCTCCTTTTTTTTAAAGAATACAATAGATTTGAGAATGTTTCAACTACATCTAATAATGTCCTTACAGCTACACATCAGGACACTGATGTATGTGCTTTTCTAGATGTGTACATGTGTCTGTTTCCACATGATATCTTACTTTTGAGATCTTGTGTCTTCTATGGTCTTTCTATATATATCTTTTGATCTACTACATTCTGAGGAAGTAGATGTGGGGCTTTTAACCCTTTCCTTTATGTTCCGGAACAGTTTGGAATCACTGAAATACTATTTCATTTAATTTTCCACCATGACCCTTCATCTACTTTCCTAAGTATGGGTCTCAAACTTGCAAAATATGTAATTTAAAAGAAAACTAAAAAGGTTGACCTGGTAGCGACATCCATAATGTTCTGGTTCAATTTGACCCCCTATGATAATGAGAGGCTGATCAACACTACCCCTTCAAGAAAATTTGACCTTGACCTTTGTTCTAGAGACAATTGTTATTCTGTGCAGTAAAGATCTATCCATGATGATCACAAGGATATACGTTTGTTTTCCCTGGGACGTTCAGAGGCCGAGGGACACTGATCTGAATTCTAGCAAAACATTTCATAAATGTCATAAAATGTAGTAATTTGATGGATTTACGAATTTGGTGCAGTATTCAAACATTTGACTCAACATTTTTTACAGTTGGGTCTATCAACTCAGGGGGGGAAACATATGAAAGAGGACATTCTCAGCTACTGGAAAATACATTTTGAGAGGTTAAAATCATATATTTATGAAATTGACCCGGAACATAAACGGTGTAGGCCAAATCGAACATAGGGGAAAGGATAACTTTATACTCTTCTTCCCTTTTGTAACACTCCATTGACTTACATCATAAGCTCTATATGAGTCTTCAGATAACATGTGTCTGCCTGTAAAGAGGAACCCAATACCCTTTGGCTGGCGCCAGTACAGTTGACTGACACGATTGGTCAATTGAGTTAGCATGGTCAAAACCCCCTCCAGATAGAGGACTGGAGGACGTGTCAGAAAGCTGGCTGCTGTGTTGGATCTGATATATTAAACTCATAAATATGAGAGAGTAGGTCTCCTTGTTTGGCCGTCAGGGACCTCTCCTCTCACTGCTGATATCAGCGGGTTTCATATTATTTCATTATTTCACTGTTTTTCTTATTCTATTTCATTCTGTCTTAGGATTCCTTTAATAGATGTAATGAGCTACAGATGTGTTTGCTGTGCGTCCGCCGGCCTCGGCTCACGGGATAGTTTAGCTGGATTATGACCTGGTTCAGGGGCCAATGTTGTAATAACATTGTAATAATATGGTAATTAAGAAGACTTTCACCCAAAGCTGTCAACATATAAGCCTACACCATATTCAGTACACATGGCTCTGGTGTTTCAAGCATCGTGCACCAACAAAAACAATTGGAATTGTTCCAATTGGTGGTACTGCCCAACTCAGGGGTGGGCAATAATTCCGTCTCGAGGGCCACATCAGGATTGCAAAATTAAGCAGAGGGTTCCACAGATTTTTATGCGGACCGATTTGTCAAAAGCAATTTGCGGGCCAGAAAAAGGGCAGTTATTTGAAAACGTATAGGTCCATTATAATTTAAACATCATTTCTATATATTTGAAACGTTGAAGAGTGACCTGTTTGTAATAATGTTTTTACTCAAACCTCCCCCAGGCCAGATTGAATGGGCTCGCGGGCCAGTTCCGTTTGGGCTCGCGGGCCAGGTTCCGTTTGGGCTCGCGGGCCAGATCCGTTTGGGCTCGCGGGCCAGATCCGTTTGGGCTCGCGGGCCAGATCCGTTTGGGCTCGCGGGCCAGATCCGTTTGGGCTCGCGGGCCAGATCCGTTTGGGCTCGCGGGCCAGATCCGCCGGTCTAACCGGTAGCCTTGCTTCGAAGGCTGTCCAATGCCACTGACACATTTCGAATTGAGGTCCTCATAGTGAACAATACCAGCTAACACTGCTGTTACCAAGACCCGTCGGTTAGGGTACTGTCCAACTATGCCACGCAAACACATTCACATGGGAGATGTGAGTGGCGCTCCCTGATGACTCAGCAGGAATGTACACATCATCATTAGGAGCCCAACAACCACCGAGAGGCTCCTTCATGAGCGACAGTAGGAGGGAGGGAAGGAGAGAGAGGGTGATGGGGAATCAGAGATGGTTTTATTCCTGTTCAGTGCGTGTGTGTGTGTGGGGGGGGGGGGTCAGTGTGTTTTTCCAGCAATAGGAGTGGATGTGGATAAAGCAGACAGAGAGGGAGACAGACGAGGCCAAAGCAAGCACTTTAGGGCAGTAAAGAGACAGCAGGACGCTTCAAGAGCAACTGAACGTAGTAAGCAACTTCTCCTTTTGAAAACGGCCCACGTAGCATTGATATGAGTCAGAGACATTTATTCTAGTTTCAAAATTGACTACAAAGTGCAAATAGGGCAATTTCGGTCATACAGTCAGTGTCGTCCAAAACAGATTTGCGAGATATTTAGGAAAAAATGGCATGTCACGGAATGATAGGTACCGCAATAGCTTTCTTTGGGTTGGGTTTATTTCAATCCTGCCCACATGCCCACAGCTGGCAGTACCCAAGTAATCATTAAAATGGTACACAGCTGCATGCGACCCGATCGTAATGCTCAGGGACCATCAGTAAATTACACAATGCACATGGGAAAATATTTGGAAATGTCAATGACCTAAAAACCTTAAACCAACTATAACTTGTAGAAATGCGTATAAAAACGTTGAACGCATTTAATGAGACAGCTAAAAGGTGTACCACGTGAAAATATGTCTCATTTACGTTGTGAAATGCATTGATGTTCTCTAACTAGCCCCACAGTTAGGCTATGCAAAGCCAATCCAACTTTGCCACTGTCGCCCATGTCATGTTAACCCTGAACTGTCAAGACCCTGGCCCTTACAATGCGAGTGGCATTGGGAAGTACAAAGGTCTACAGTATGACCATTAGTTCTACCAACAACATTCTCAACTAACTCTGTTGTCCCCAAATCTCTAACCTGTCATAGTGACACTTTACACACAGACCCAGTCTCGTGTATTATGTACACCATGACCAGAGAGGGGGGTTCCTCCATGCAGATGCAAGTTTAGCAACCCTAGTGTGCCTTTGTTCCAGCCCAGCACTAACACTAATCATGCTCTTCAATCTAGACCAGGGACCTGGATGAGTTAAATCAGCTGTGTTAGTATTGGGCTGGAACAAAACCCAGCAAACAATGCAGACAGCTCTCCAGGACCATGGTTGACCCTCAATCTCTGCAAGAGAGGGTCACAGAGGGGTGAAACAACATTAGAGGTCCTTTCAGGATATCATCTGTTAGCTGAAAGAAGACACAACTCTGATGGTTCTGCCAGACCAATGCAAAGATGGCACTCCCTCACCTAAAGGGGTTTTCCTTGGCCCAGGGGTAATCATGTAAATATATGAGCTAGTCAAGAACTGTGAATGTATTTATGATGTGCGACTGAACGAGCCAAGATACAGAGAGCCAGAGTTAATTTCTCCTCCGTGAAAGAAAACTGAACACACACCAAATGGACTATAATTATTTATAAGGCTGAGACACACGTGTTGCACACAAGCGCACACACACACACACACACACACACACACACACACACACACACACACACACACACACACACACACACACACACACACACACACACACACACACACACACACACACACACACACACAAAATGCAAGCACGCTCACTAAATCAAACACAAAAACATGCACGTGTTTCAGCTGGATGCCTGGATGAACATTATTCATGTTACGAAAAAACAGCCTTTCTCTTTGGCATCTAGAGGGACTTCACAGAAGCTTCCCCACAACAACAACAGAAAATGTAATCACTCACTACTGAGAACACTGCAGAAAGACAGGAGTGAGATATACTGTATGATTGAAGAGGTTAAGCTCTGTTCAAATCGAGAGCCATCATGTAGATAATGGCAATGCGGTATAAAGCAAGACCTGTGTGTTGACAGGGTTAAGCTCTAAACAGGAAAGTCTAAATCCACAGATGACAAGGTTAAGCTCTTAGACGGTGATGCTGAAATAACGGTGTGTTTCATCAGCGTAGGGGAGAGGTAGATCGTTTGTCAAAACTCAAACACAAACAGCTCAAACACACTGACGAGCACACACCCACGTGCATGTGAGGTGCACTCACCCAGTCAGGCACACATACATGCAAGCAAGCATGCTCACACACATTGCACACGCTACAGTTATCCCTTTTCCTCCATACCGTAGCCTACCTGTGAAGCGTTTCTTCCCGGCGAGGTCGAACTCATTGGAGGGGCTATTGTTGAAGGGCCTGGTGTCTGGTTCAGGGGCGGGGTGGTCTGTCGTGGTGGTGGTGGGGGGCAGCGTGGGGGGCAGGGTGGTCTGCCACAACAACTCATCTAGAAAAAAAAGGGGCAAGTGAAGGCATGACCATCACAAACTAAATCCAAATACCATTGAATTTAGTCTGTGTGACATTTTGTATGTAGAACTAGACCTTTGTAATTGGTATATAAATAAGCATGCCATAGCTCTTGAAATGAGTGTGATATCATTGGAAATGACCTTGATGTTTTTTTCCCTTTTAAAAGGCAAGTTCTTCATGTGTAATGTTTTGCTGCCAATATTTTTCCATTCCCGAGGCACCGGCTTTTGAACATCATGCCCGTTTCGCAGTAGATTACTGTAATGTTCATGGTTCTGAGCCTAACAAATGTGTAAGGATTAAGTCAGTGAGGTCATTGAAATCAATTGGTTACTTCCAGCAGCACCAGGCATTCTGGCCTGTGGAGTGCCAACGGACCTCTGCATGACACCATCATGTGCCTCACACACAGCCTTGCAGGGAAACACTATGAATATATTGGGATGCAATTTGTCGAGTGGTGCATATACCAGCAATAGTTTTCTCATGGCACTAATCAAACTATAACATCATGGTGTATGCTTACCAAACATAACCTAATCACAGTTCCTCCATTCACTGAAACCATGAATGACCATGCATTACCAGTATACCATAACATGACATGATACACTTTATATACTCTATACAAAAGTATGTGGACACCCCTTCATGTTTGTGGATTCGGCTATTTCGGCAACACCCGTTGCTGACAGGTGTATAAAATCGAGCATACAGCCATGCAATCTCCATAGACAAACATTGGCAGTAGAATAGCCCGTACTGAAGAGCTCAGTAACTTTTAATGTGGCACCGTCACTGGATGCCACATTTCCAACAAGTCAGTTTGTCAAATTTCTGCCCTGCTAGAGCTGCCCTGGTCAACAGTAAGGGGTGTTACTGTGAAGTGAAACGTCTAGGAGCAACAACGGCTCAGCCAAGAAGTGGTAAGCCACACAAGCTCACAGAATGGGACTGCCAAGTGCTTAAACGCGTATAGTCTGTCCTCGGTTGCAACACTCGCTACCGAGTTCCAAACTGTCTCTGGAAGTAACGTCAGCACAAGAACTGTTCTTTGCGAGCTTCATGAAATGTGTTTCCATGGCCGAGCAGCAACACACAGGCCTAAGATCACCATGCACGATGCCAAGCGTCGGCTGGAGTGGTGTCAATCTTGACGATTTTGGATGGAGATGTTCGACGAGCAGGTGTCCACATACTTTTGGTTATGTAGTGTATAACAGCACAAGTCATCATCACATGCAGTGACATCACAGAGCAGAACAGTACAGTGGAGCATGCCAGGGCATTCTCTCTGGGTTAGTAATGCCGTTCACAGACACTGTAGAGGTTGAGTTGGCCGGATAAAACATCAGAAACACAGCCGATGATGGAAGGAGCCCAAACCCAACCCAAACAAACACACAACCGACCATAGAAAAGACCACAGGCAAGGAAACACAAAATAGAGGAAACAGTCAACAAACAGATGAACTGATAGATTAACATTGAAAGAAAAAAGGCAGGCCTGCATCAGACAACATGGCAACCATACCCATAGAGTCCGTTTCCATTCCCGAGGATTCCTCTGTAGGAGAAGTGAGACAGGCTGTAGCATGACCAAAAATCACTATACACACACACACACACACACACACACACACACACACACACACACACACACACACACACACACACACAGAGGAAAGGCACAAATATATGCAAACATATAAACATGCCACAACGCTCACTTGTCTTTCTAGCTTCAGTATAAAGTTTCAAGTTAACGGTGGAAAAAAATGGTGCACTGTTTTGAGTTAAGAATTAAGTATTTCCTCCATTATTTGTTCTTAGTCATCTCAATTGCCTTGTAGTAAACTCAAAACAACTGGGCATGATTATTCCCTTAAACTTGCAAAAAGGAGAATTACATTGGAAAACATATTACTTATGGCTGTCTGTCTTTGGGTGTATGTTTGTTACAATAACCCCTATAAGAGCCTAATAATATGTATGTGTCTGAATGTGGGCTTTGTGTCTGTATTGTGTGAATCCCCACGGAACACTTAGGTCTAGCCATAAAAGTGTGCTTGGATGTGTAAGAATATTCAAAGATAAATACACAACGCAGAGGACTAAAGGTCAAGAGGGAATTAACTAATGGAAATAGTTATTTTTCTGTAATAGCGAATTTCTGATCAATGAAAATAGTTCATTTGTAATGGGGAACTGAAGATGAATGGGTCAGGGACACGGGTGGAATTCCAGTCTGGGATTCATACCTACATGTGGCAAGTTCTCATTGGTTTGAATTGTCTATACGTTGAGCCTGACACTGAACACTTGGTATTTGGCCATTGGCCCAATTTTACTGCAAGGAATTCGAATAGATCAACCACAGGCTAGGCTTGGGAATAAACCACATCCTGTCTCTTTGTTCAGTGGAGAAACATTGAGGCCAGGGAAGAAGGACCATCTACCATCTACTTTCCAGCATAACAACTATGATTTGTTCTCTTTGAATAAATATATTTTTCTCCACTTGATTTGCTTTGGGGTCTGTTATAGAAGAATAACATAAATTGCTAACAAGTGTGTGTTATTTGTGTGTCGTGTGGTAAAGATAATTGTGTAGTGAGACTGACTGCTTAGCTCAAAGAATGGGTTAGGGTTTTTACCCAGCGGTATCCTGACCATCGTCAGCCCCAGATGTGGCTGGCCCTGATGTGGTTCCCATCAGATCTGGGTTCAAATACTATTAAAAATAATTAAAAAATACTTCATCTGTGCCTGACTGATGGCACCAATAGAATAGTCCCCAAACTGCAAACCCTGCCCATCTTAAGGCTGGTTTATACTTTGTCTATTGACATGTCTGTAGACAATTAGAATGTGACAAGTCTCACTGTTCAAAACAACATTTAATTTATACTCCTGTGGAATGTCTGTAGACTGTCGCTATACTGTCAAATTCCTTGTTGCAGACGGATGAAAAAAGTTCAACTTCCACCCTGTTGCTGGGTCCGTTGCCATGGTTACCTGACTGAGACAGCAATGAGTGCAGAAGTTCTAGAATTCTCAGGTAAAATGCCATGCTTTTATTTCGTCACAGTCATCGCACACTATTTTGTGTAATTAGCTCGCCATTAACTTGTAAATAATGATCTCGTTGTGAATTTATTTGCCTATAATAATGAATAAACATTTGCTAAATTTAAGAAGCTATATAGCTAGCTAGCTAACAAGCTAAAACTAAACCAAAACATTGTTTAGAAAGTTGATTTTAGTTACCTGGCTTGTTAGATTGACATATACGGTGCGGGAAAGTTTTCAGACCACTTGACACATTTTGTTACGTTACAGCCTTATTCTAAAATGGATAAAATCAAATAAATCAATCTACACACACTGCCCCATAATTACAAAGCAGAAAACTGTTTTTAAAAATATTTTGCAAATTTATTTAAAAAACAAACAGAAATACCTTATTAACATAAGTATTCAGACCCTTTGCTATGAGACTCGAAATTGAGCTCAGATGCATCCCGTTTCTTCAACTGATTGAACATGATTTGGAAAGACACACACCTGTCTATATAAGTTCCGACAGTTGACAGTGCATGTTAGAGCAAAAACTAGGCCTTGAGGTTGAAGGAATTGTCCGTAGAAGTCAGAGACGGGATTGTGTCGAGGCACAGATCTGGAGAAGGGTACCAAAAAATGTCTGCAGCATTGAAGGTCCACAAAAACACAGTGGCCTCCATCATTCTTAAATGGAAGAAGTTTGGAACCACCAAGACTCTTCCTAGAGCTTGCTGCCTGGCCAAACTGAACAATCGGGGGAGAAGGCCTTGGTCAGGGAGGTGATCAATAACCTAATGGTCACTCTGACAGAGCTCCAGAGTTCTTCTGTGGAGATGGGAGAACCTTCCAGAAGGACAACCATCTCTGCAGCACCAATCATGCCTTTATGGTAGTGGCCAGATGAAAGCCACTCCTCAGTAAAAGGCACATGAAAGCCTGGTTTGAGTTTGCCAAAAGGCACCTAAAGACTCTCAGACCATGAGAAACAAGATTCTCTGGTCTGATGAAAACAAGATTGAACTCCTTGGCCTGAATGCCAAGCATAACGTCTGGAGGAAACCTGGCACCATCTCTACGTTGAAGCCTGGTGGTGTTAGCATCCTGTTGGGGAGATGTTTTATAGCGGCAGGGACTGGGAGACTGGCTATGATCCAGGGAAAAATGAACAGAGCAAAATACAGAGAGATCTTTGATGAAAACCTGCTCCAGAGCGCCAGACTGGGGTGAAGGTTCACCTTCCAACAGGACAACGACCCTAAGCACACAGCCAAGACAAAGCAGGAGTGACTTCGGGACAAGTCTCTGCATGTCCTTGAGTGGCCCAGCCAGAGGCTGGACTTGAACGCTATCAAACATCTCTGAAGATACCTGAAAAAAGCTCTGCAGCGACACTCCCCATCTAACCTGACAGAGCTTGAGAGGATCTGCAGAGAAGAATGGGAAAAACTCCCCAAATACAGGTGTGCCAAGCTTGCAGTGGTGTAAAGTACTTAAGTGAGAATACTTTAAAGTACTACTTAAGTAGTTTTTTTTTACTATCTGTAGTTAACTTTATTATTCATATTTTTGACTACTTTTACTTTTACTTCACTACATTCCTAAAAAAAAATTATGTCGTTTTTACTCCATACATTTTCCCTGACACCCAAAAGTACTCGTTATGTTTTGAATGCTTAGCAGGACAGGAAAATTGTCTAATTCACATACTTATCAAGAGAACATCCCTGGTCATCTCTACTGTCTCCTGATCTGGCAGACTCACTAAACACAAATGCTTTATTTGTAAATGGCGCCTGAGTGTTGGATTGTGCCCCTGGCTATCCATAAATGAAAAACCAGAAATCGTGCCACCTGGTTTGCTTAATATAAGGATTTTGAATTGAATTATACTTTTACTTTTGACACTTAGGTATATTTTAGCGATTACATTTACTTTTGATACTTAAGTATATTTAAAACTAAACACTTTTTGACTTTTACTCAAGTAGTATTTTACTGGGGGACTTTCACTTTTACTTGAGTCATTTTCTATTAAGGCATCTTTACTTTTACTCAAGTATGACAATTGAGTACTTTTTCCGCCACTACAAGCCTGTAGCGTCATACCCAAGAAGACTCGAGGTTGTAATCGCTGCCTAAGGTGCTTCAACAAAGTACTGAGTAAAGGGTCTGAATACTTATGGAAATGTAAATTTCTTTTTTTTTTTATACATTTGCTAAAATTTCAAAAAAACTGTTTTGCTTTTCATTAGGGGGTATTGTGTGTAGATTGATGAGAAAACAAATATTCCATACATTTTAGAATAAGCCTGTAACGTAACAAAATGTGGAAAAAGTCAAGAGGTCTGAACACTTTCCGAATGCACCGTAGCAAATACATTTTTAAACAGATGGGTTTCCTGGTGTTAAAAATACTCCAGTTATGCTATTTTGGACCACCAGGCTGCTGATGTCATACAGCCTGTCGTTTTTTGTGTTCACACTTTCTCATAACCACCTCGACAAGTTTGATTTCGGGCAACAGTAGAATGTTCATGATGTCATTGTGACAACTGTCTACAGACAAACCAGCCTTTAGCCTGCCAACTCCAGCCAGGCTAAGGAAAATGCTCAAAGTGTTTGAAAGATTTCAAACAGTATATTTGGACCCAGGTTCTGATCAGGTTCCATTGGTCTCGACTGTGCCCGGCCAGATCTCGCAGGGCTCTGTGGCCATAAACAGAACCTAGTTATTATGGTCAGGATGTTATGGAGATGGTAAACAACAACAGCTCACAGACTAACTGATGACAGACTCTGATCCACTGCTTTTAGCCTGCATAAGATGTAATAGATAGTACAAACCCAGATTAAGCCTAGTCCTGGACTGAAAATCATTCTCAATTGAAAGTGCATAAATCCAGAGAGGTATACTAAGAAGCGGGTTACATTATTTAGTGAGCTAACTTTGGTTAATTCTGAGTTCATCTTAGGATAACTGTTGACACGAAGGTAGCCCACATTTTAGCCAGGTCAATATTGAATCCTTCAGGCAATGAATTCTTCAGCTCTAACTTCCGGGGAAGGCTAACTCACAGCTAATTGTCTGAGCCACGAGTTGAGGGCCAATTAAATCAGATTCCCTCCCTCTCACTAAGATTGCATCATCATCCCCTTCATTTGAGGAAGACGACTGATTAAATAATTCATTAATCAAATGTTTTTTTTGTGTACATTTAAAAATATATAAAAATAGCTATCACCTTACACATTTAGTAACGACAGGATGCATTTGAAACTTCACAGATAGTAAAAGTTTTGAATGACTACAATACGTGACAATAGCCTGCTGAATGTGCGAGGTAACTTCTCTTTCATGCTGATTTTTGCAAAAATTTAAATGTGGCTCTGACATGGATTGGTGTTTCAGCGTTGTCAAATGAAGAGTTCGTCGTTTGACTCGCTGGCATTATCCACTTGCGACATGCAAGCGCAGTCACAAGCCTGGCTGGAGTTAACGGAAGATAGAGGATAAATATCCTCCTTCGTAACATGGATGAAGCCTGAACTGGAATGTGAAGCTAACTGAAGCTGGCTAGCTTCGTAAAAACCTGAGTAGATCGAGCTAGCGTCGTAGTACACCCCTCTGGATTAGGCTTAATCTGGGTCTGGGAAACTGGCCCTACAACAGCAACAACTACTACTAGTACTACTACTCTGATAGTCCTAGTTGGATTACTATAACACAACTAGTAATCTGACAGTACATACAGAAGCGTTAGTCAGCGTTAGTCAGACTTGCCTTCAGGATAACAGTCCAGGATGCCATCAGCATCCAGCATTGGGAATCCCTCCTCATCCCTGATCAAAAATGTGCCGGGAGGACAGGTCGGGAACACCGGCATGGTTATAGTCTCCTCTGTGGACATTTCAGTGGTGCTTGGTAGCGTTGTCGGTTCAGGTGTGGTCGTAGTAGGAGGTCTGGTTGTGGTTGTGGTCCTTGGTTGAGCCCGGTCCAGGCCAATGATGGGTTTGCCACCCACGGTCAGGAACTTGTCTTTGGGGTTGACCACCGGTTGGCTTTCCCGGCCGTGACCAAACAGAGCCTGGCCCTCCTGGTTCACTAATGGGCTGCCCTGGTGGTCTAGCCGGGGAGAAAAATCAATCAGTTATCTATCTGTGTAAACAAAACAGTACGGTTGTGAGTTGGAAGTGTGATATCTCCCTTTCTCGTAAGGAGAAATAAATAGGGCGGATGAAGCGTCTTGATCTACCAACACAGTACAAAGCTCTTAGGAATGTCGACCTTTAATACTCCTAGAAACAGTGTTCAATATAAGAGACGGTATTAGTTTACAGTATCTCACCGAAGATGGTGCGTCCGTCCTCTCCCAGAACCACCCTCTTGGGTTGGCCCTGAGAGTCCTGGAGAACCATGCCATTCTCGTTCATCAGAACCCCCTTATCCAAGTCCACCACCTGGAGAATAGAACACATCCCAGGGTTGGAGACACGTCATAGGGAAACATATTAAGGAGAGTCTGCATAATGGTTAACGTTGCCGATGAAATGGCTCCTTTCGATCCCTTTAACTTTGCAATAAAATGTATCGAGACACAGACACACATACCCATTTGGCTCCATCGGGCCCAGTGATGTACCTTCTTCCATTAGGTTTGGTGTTGTCATTGGATGTGCTGGACTCTTTGTCACTGGTCGCTGTGAGATTGGGGCGGCCATTTTTACCATTTCCGTAGCCGGGCTTGAGGCCTCCGCTGGGGGTTTTACTCCTGAGATGGGGGTCTGACCGGCTGGGGTAGCGCGTCCTTGTACCCTGGCCCACCACAGTGTCTCTGGATGAGAATGACGAGGAGGAAGAGGAGCCTTGAGATCCCTGGCTGCCGCCAATGGAGGTCTGTCTGAGGGAGGGGCGAGAGAGGGAAGGGGTGGAGCCTCCAGTGCTAACACTAGCAGCCCCGCTAACCCCGTGATCTGGCTGCGACAGACTAGAGGAGGGAGAGGAAGAAGAGGAAGATGATGTGTTTGTGTTAGAGGAACCTAACCGTGTGCTCTGTGCTGGTTGTGCTCTAATGGGGAACCTAGATCTTGTCTGACCGTTTGTGAGCAGGGGAGATCGCACCCTCCCGTTGGGACCTATAATGGTACGGCGGGGGAGCATAGAACCAGGGACGAAACCGGGCCTGGTTCTACCAGGAGTGGGTTCCCTGTCCACACTCTCGTTGGCCCCACTCTGGGGCACCCTGCGGGCGGTAGTTGGGGCTGAGGTAGTGGTAGTGGTGGCAGTGGTAGTGGTGGCAGTAGTTTTGGGGGCGGTGGTTGGGTCTGTGACTTTTTCATTCCACTCATACATCTCCTTACTCCCCTTGTAGAGATAGTCCTCCTTATGGTCATTACTGCTGTCCTTCCTGGTGCTGCTTCCTCTGTGGATGGGCTCACTGGAGTCTCTACGACTACTAGAGGAGGAGTTGAAGGAGGATGAGGAGAAAGAAGAGGAAGAGGAGGTGATGGGATTCCTAGATTCACCTCGAACGGTATTCCTGTTGGGCAGAGAGGGTTTAAGTGCCCCAGCCCCCACCCCGTTCTTTAACGGGTAGAGGGTGGAGGGTTGTTTAGCATCCTCACTGGTCTCCTGCACTGCTGAGGTCCTTGATGCCCCCGAGGCAGATGCTGCCCCCGAGGCAGCTGTCCTAGAGGGGAATCCTCTCAGGATGGGTCTTCCTGCCCCAACAGAGGATGAGGAGCCTGTCCTGCTCCAGGGAACCCTCCCGTCTGCCCGGGGGGAAGACACCCTGCTACCGCTCCCCATCCCTGTTCCGAACCTGCTCTGCGGCCGTTTCACAAAGGGGTTCATCCTGGAGGCAGGGGGAGCAGGTGTCTTGGAAGGAGGGGGAGCTGGGGTGTTGTAGTTGTTCTCCCGCCTCCCTCCCTCTTCTCTTCTGTCTCCCCTTCCTCCCTCCTCTTTCCTGTTTTCTCTCTCTCCCTCCTCTCTCTTGTCTACTCTCTGTCCCTCCTCTCTCTTGTCTCCCCTCCCTCCATCTTCTTTCCTGTCTCCCCTCCCCCCATTCTCTCTCCTGTCTCCCCTCCCTCCATCCTCTCTCCTGTCTCCCCTCCCTTCTTCCTCTCCCTTGTCTCCCCTCTCTCGCTCTACTTTCCTGTCTCCCCTCCCTCGCTCCTCTCTCCTGTCTTCACTCCCTCCATCCTCTCCCCTGTCTCCCCTCCTTTCCTGTTCTCTTCTGTCTCCCCTCCCCCGATCCCCTCTCCTGTCTAAACTCCCTCGCTCCTCTCTCCTGTCTCCCCTCTCTCCCTCCTCTCTCCTGTCTCCCCTCCCTCCCTCCTTTCTCTTGTCCTGTCTCCTGTCCTCAGAAGAATGTGTAGTGGAAATGGTCCGGGAACTGGAAGTGGGTTCTTCTTCTTTGGTGGCCTCTGCCTCTGTGACTTTGTAGTCGTTGTAGTCATTATTGTCCTGGTGGTGTGTTAAGTGCTGTGTGTTAGGAGTGTGTGAGCCGTGAGTGTGTGATGTTTCTGAGATCTTGCCTTCGGTTGGTAGAGTGGACTGGGACATGCCGGTGGAAGTCGAGTCTGACCCAGGTTTGCTGAGTACAGTCAGAACTCGGCCATTTGGATTCCCCCGAGACAGGATCCCGGGTTTCCGCCTGCCATAACCATATCCACGGCCCGGGAGAGCAGATCCTCTTCCCACAGATGGTGCCTCGGTCTTGGGCTCTGAGACGGCCTGGTTTGGGGTAGGGGTTGAGGTGGAGGGTTTGGCCGCTGTGACACTTGGCTGGTCGTAGGTGTTTTTGCCCTGGGAGTAGTTGGTGACAGTGTCGTCCTTCCTGATGGCTGCAGACTCCTCGTTGGGGGATGGGCTGGAGGACGAAGAAGATGAGGAGGATGAGGAGGTGCTGTCCTTTTCTGCATCCTGTGTCTTTGACTGGGACACTGACCCTGAGACTGATGTCCGGGAGAATGGTCTCCGACCAGAATTGATGCGTCTGCCAGAGAGAGGTTTGCGGAGAGGGGAGGAGGGTTTAGATGATGATGAGGAGCCCTCTGATGAGGGAACTTCTGTTTTGAGGCTGGGTCTGGAGGGCTCATCTACATCCTTCCCTTTACCTCTCCCTCTGACATAGCCCTTGTCCTCAGGTGTAGAAGGAACAACATTGTTCTGAGTCACTGCTTCTTTCTTCTCCTCCACGTCTTCGTTAGTGAGCTTCTCCTCCTCTTCTTCTCGGGTGGTTTCTGTTGTTTTGTTCCCCTCCTCCTGTTCATCCGCTGTTTCTGTCTTTCTCCCCTTGTCTCTGGCTGAAGAGGTACCGGCTCCTAGTCGCTGATTGGTCGCCCTGTTCCTGACCGTGCCCCTCACATCTGAGGAGATGCTGTGATGGGAGCGTGTCTTGGTGAGGGGGCGTGTCCGTCTGGTGGTGGGCGGGGCAGATGTGGTCTGAGTGGGTGTGGTCGGCTCCTTGGTCACGTCTTCTAATTGGAGGTTGACGTCATCGTCATGGTCATGGTCATGGTAACTGTCCTGTTTGGACGTCTGAGAGGGGGTGTAGCTGGTTCTACGGCCACCTTGAGTTGGCGAGGAGGCAGCACTGCTGGCTGGCAAGTAAGATGGAGTATTAGTTAAGTGTACACACCATTAGGACATTAGAAATGTAACTAACATCACGTATGCAGGCACACACATGCGCACACGCACACGCACACACACACACACACACACACACACACACACACACACACACACACACACACACACACACACACACACACACACACACACAATCACACACAATCACAAACAATGACACAGTAGATATGCTTACCGGTGCCTCCAGGCATGGCTACTCTAAAGGCTTTGGTCTGGGGGCCCTGGCCCCTCCTGTTGGTGGCTCTGATCTTGAAGATGTAGAGGTCCCCAGGCTGGAAGCCGTCTATGATGGCTGAGGTGGTGCTGCCGCGGTATGTCACTGACTTCATCCCAAAGGGTTTCATGGCAGGAGCATAGGACATTATGTACTCTGAGGGGAGGAGGACCAGGATCATTACATATTAGCACCAACTGAAAACACTTGAGTAAATGAGGGACACAAAGTACACTACCGTTCAAAAGTTTGGGGTCACTTAGAAATGTCCTTGTTTTTGAAAGAAAAGCGATTATTTCGTCCATTAAAATAATATCAAATTGATCAGAAATACAGTGTAGACATTGTTAATGTTGTAAATGACTATTGTAGCTGGAAACGGCAGATTTTTTATGGAATATCTACATAGGCGTACAGAGGCCCATTATCGGCAACCATCACTCCTGTGTTCCAATGGCACGTTGTGTTAGCTAATCCAAGTTTATAATTTTAAAAGGCTAATTGATCATTAGAAAACACTTTTGCAATTATGTTAGCACAGCTGAAAACTGTTGTTCTGATTAAAGAAGCAATAAAACTGACCTTCTTTACACTAGTTGAGTATCTGGAGCATCAGCATTTGTGGGTTCAATTACAGGCTCAAAATGGCCAGAAACAAAGACTTTCTTCTGAAACTTGTCAGTCTTTTCTTGTTCTGAGAAATGAAGGCTATTCCATGCGAGAAATTGCCAAGAAACTGAAGATCTCGTATAATTCTGTGTACTACTCCCTTCACAGAACAGCGCAAACTGGCTCTAACCAGAATAGAAAGAGGATGGGAGGCCCCGGTGCACACTTAGCAAGAGGACAAGTACATTAGAGTGTCTAGTTTGAGAAACAGATGCCTCACAATCCCTCAACTGGCAGCTTCATTAAATAGTACCCGCAAAACACCAGTCTCAACGTCAACATGGAAGAGGCGAATACGGGATGCTGGCCTTCTAGGCAGAGTTCCTCTGTCCAGTGTCTGTGTTATTCTGTGTTAATCTTTTCTTTTTATTGGCCAGTCTGAGATATGGCTTTTTCTTTTCAGCTCTGCCTAGCATCCCAGAGTCGCCTCTTCACTGTTGATGATGAGACTGGTGTTTTGCGGGTACTATTTAAAACCTGTTAAGGCTAGGGGGTGCTGTTGTCACTATTTATGGAAATCGTGTAATTTTTGAAACGGCTTCCTACTAAATTCTTGATCGTACAATATGCATATTATTATTATTATTGGATAGAAAACAGTCTATAGTTTCTATAGCCGTTGAAATTTTGTCTCTGAGTGGAACAGAACTCATTCTACAGCAATTTCCCTGACATGAAGTTAGATTTCACACATTTTGGCCCCTGTTCTGGAGTCAGTTTTAAGGCCACTGTTATTGCTATGAGTATACGGACACTGCTTACGTCTTCCCCTGGATGCCTTTACGTGATGACGCTTTGAATGGTATCGATTGCCCAATCACAGCCCCTATAAAACAAAAACACGTGTAGGTAGGAACTCTTTTCTAGGTGCGTAAGGCGCGCGGAGACCACCGACCTACTGTTTTTCCAAGCATTAGTGTAGCCAGTTATATTTCTCAGGTCATGTTTCTACTCGTTATAGGAGTTAAAAACATCATAAGGTAGTTAATTTAAAGCGTTTTATAGCAATTTATATCCGTTTAGTGCGATTTTGGGACATTTATTTCTGAGACTTTTTGAAGAGCCGGGCACCGTTCCAGTTCATGCCGAACGCAATGTGCATTTCTACATGGCAAGAGGACAGCTTTCGACCAAAAGACGATTAGACCCAAGAAAGGATTCTTTGACCAAGATTCTGATGGAAGAACAGCTCAAAGTAGGAACAATTTATTATGATAAATCGTGTTTCTGTCAAAATGTTAATGGCTTAGGACGCCATCTTTTTTTGACGTAGCTTCGCTTGGCGCAAACTGTATTGAAAAGTAAGGATAATTTAAAAAATGTAAATCCGCGATTGTATTAAGAATTAAATTGTCTATCAATCGCTGTCCACCCTATAGTTTTTAGTCACGTTTATTAGTATTTATGTATACGACTAGATTACTGTCTAATGTGGCGCAGGACATTTTCTGACCAGCTGGGCTACTTTTCTCATTGTCTAACCATGATTTTGGTGGCTAAATATGCACATTTTCGAACAAACTGTATATGTATGTTGTAATGTGATGTTACAGGAGTGTCATCTGAAGAATTCTGAGAAGGTTAGTGAAAAAATTAATATATTTTGGCGATGTTTACGTTATCGCTCTCTTTGGCTAGAATCAATGCTGGTGTAATGTTTGCACATGTGCTATGCTAATATAACGATTTATTGTGTTTTCGCTGTAAGACACTTAGAAAATCTGAAATATTGTCTGTATTCACAGGATCTGTGTCTTTCGATTAGTGTATGCTGTGTATTTTTACAAAATGTTTGATGATTAGTAGTTAGGTAAACACGTTGCTCATTGTATTTATTCTAGTCCATTTGTGACGGTGGGTGCAATTGTAAACTATGACATCTACCTGAAATATGCACATTTTTCTAACAAAACCTATCCTATACCATAAATATGTTATCAGACTGTCATCTGATGAGCTTTTTTCTTGGTTAGTGGCTATCAATATCTTAGTTTAGCCGAATTGGTGATAGCTACTGGTGTTGGTGGACAAAGAAAAGATGGTGGATTATGCTAATGTGTTTAGCTAATAGATTTATATCTTTACATATTGTGTCTTCCCTGTAAAACATTTTAAAAATCGGACATGTTGGCTGGATTCACAAGATCTGTGTCTTTCATTAGCTGTATTGGACTTTAATGTGTGAAAGTTAAATATTAAAAAAAATATATATTTTTGAATTTCGCGGCTCTGCCTTTTCAGTGGGGGTGGGGGGGGGGTGCCGCTAGACAGGTTAATGAAGCTGCAGGTGTTCTTAATGTTTTGTATACTCAGTGTATATACAGTAGAAACATACTTTCATACGGCAATGACAGACAATTCAGAAAACAAAACAAAAACCCTTTAAGTATATAATATGTCTTGTTGCATCTTCCAAGCTTTGGAGCTAAAATTTACAACCATCTTTGCTAAAATAGCCATTCAAGTTTTTCTTCATCTCTAATCCAGAAAAATTGTATCAAACAGTATAGCTCTCAAATTATATAGTACTATAAAATAAAAAGTGCAGTTCATTCTCTACCTCTCCTAAATCACAGACTGTACATAGTCACTCTTCTTCATCTATGGCATTGAACCTACCTACTTCAATTGCCAGAGGCACTATCCCGGTTCTCAGCTGAGCACACAAGGACCATTGATTTCTGGTTAAGTGAAAGGTGATATAAGGTTCTGGATTGTGGCTGTTTTTGATCTGGTTGTTCTGAGTTCTGAGTTTTGGTTTTAGCCATATGTCAGTTGACTATTTGTCTTTGTAGGTTAGGGTTAACTTGTGTTTGATCATATTGACATTGCATAGTAACTTGTTTCGAAATATGTGTTGTAGATCAGCTTCCTTAAATGTGGAATTGAGTTCCTTTCTCCAGGGGTAGTTGTGTGTTTTATCCTAGTTAAAAAAGCTGTTTGTTATTCTGTCCTCTGGTATACTCCATAACCTAATCATTTCACCACTCTGTCTTATTTCACTGGGTTCCAACCCATGTCACTTTGAATAGCAAGGCTTGGGGCAAACTTATGCACTCCCCAAAAATATTTTTGGGCTTTATTCTGAATAGTGTTTGCTGTTTTGGATTTTGTAAAACCCCAGATTCCAGCAGCATGGTTCAGTATAGGACACACACATGAATTATAGAGCTGTGAATAGATACCACAGTCATGGTCTTTACAGATTTTCAGTTTACTTACAACAGACACCAATGCTCTCCCAGCATAATCTGATACAGACTTTATACCCTCTTCAAAGGTCATACATTCATCAAAAAGGAAACCAAGGTATTTATATAAGCTTGTGTAGTTCAGGGGCATCGTTCCAAAAAAGAAGCCATGAATAGCGCTTACTGTACCCTTTTTTAAAAAAGTGCATTATCTGGGTTTTATCTTGGTTAATCATTCATCTCCATTTGGTACACCAGAGATTGACAGTGTTCAACATACATTGCAAATCAAACTCACTCTCTCCAAGGAGGACACTATCATCTGCATACAATAATATCCCCAAAGTGGTGTCATCTAATTCAACTCCGAGATTAGCATGCTTGATTTGCTGGGCCAAGAAGAAAAAAAAGGGCAATGTTTATTTGTCTTTTACACATATACTATATATTATGTGGTCGATTAATAAGAGAGCTACAGTGAAGCAATCTCCGAATGTTCTCATGTTCTGACCTCGTATCCTCCCGTTGGGTTCCTCAGGTGGGTCCCAGGTCGCCGTGACAGCGGTTCCCTTCCCTCTCAGTGGCTTCACATCAAAGTTCTCCGGAGGACCAGAGGGAGCTTAAGAACACATAGGAAAAAAGGGATGGAAAAAAGGAGGAGAAATAATGAGTCCCGAGAGAGAAAACAGGAGCAAGGAGAACAGAAGGAAAGACGCTGTAACAGCAACAGTAGTGTTTCTCCTGCCAATGGGGTTCAAATAGGGAAAAATTCACATCCTGTTATAGATTTCCAGAGAATAAAACCCAGCGATCCTCTAAGGAAATTTAGATTAGAGCTCCAAGTCGGAGCCAGCCAGGCTGAAAACGCTGACATCTCCCTGAACCTTGACTTATTCAGCCAGAAGCAGCTATGGCACAATACAAATGCTACACTCATGACAGAGCAGTCAAATATACTGTATGACTCCGGTATACAGGAACAGTAAGGGGAGGATGAGAGTGAGACGTTAACTGTGCTAAATGGCAGAGGTTTCCATGAAGGATCGATTGAAGGGAACAATCTGAATGAAATATGAATGAACGCCAAAACCGGTTAGAACTATGATTTAATCCCGAAATCTTTCGTTTTTATGACACTGTAGGATGCCATTTACTCTCTTAAAAAATGGGAATTTACATGTAAGACTTGGGTTTATCTTATATTTTCAGACAGGCAGTCAGACAACCTACCAGATTCTGGGGTCCTCTGGAACACGGACACGCTCCACTTGCTGTGGTTGTCTCCCTGGGAGATTCGGACGGAGAACTCGTACATCCCATCAGCTGACAGGGTATCTATCAGCAGCCTCCTCTGGTTGGTCTCCTTGTACTCCCATCGAGCAGACTCACCCTTTTCCCTGTACTTCACTGTGTAGTGTCTGGAGAGAGGAAGAGACATTACATATATTTTATTTATTTTTTCTTCTCTCTCTCTCTCTCTCTCTCTCTCTCTCTCTCTCTCTCTCTCTCTCTCTCTCTCTCTCTCTCTCTCTCTCGCACACGCACACGCCCACTCCCACTCTCACCTGGAGCCACCAGGTAGGACCTTCTCCATCTCGATGGCCGGGTCCACCCAGCTGATGAGGACAGACTGAGGGGACATGACCCTCACACCGATGTCTTTGGCCTCATACTCCTCAGGCTCTGCATGGGGAACAAATAACAATAAACATGGTCTAGAGGGCTGCAGGTCTAAGTAGAATTGCAGCCAATTATCAGCCTGAAAAGGTCAAATATTACAGCAGCTGTTGTTTTTCTCAATACAATTCAGAGAATGGGAAAGAATGAGTGTCACAGGGTTGACGTTTATCTCAATACATTGCAGTCAATGGGACAAGATGAGTGTCACAGGGTTGATGCCTAAGTAAATAAATTGCATTCAATCTGGCATGATTTGCATCACAATATGGACAAATGGAGAAAGGCATCACAGACATGACACCTTCCTCTCTCTCCCTCTCTCTGTTCTATCTTTTCCTCCCTCCTTTCTCTCGTTCTCTCTCTTTATCCTCTCCCTCCTTCACCCTCTCCTTCCCGTTTTTCTCGTTCTCTCTCCCTCCTCCCCCCTCCATTCTATCTCCCGCCTTCTTTCCCACCTCCCTCTAATCTTTTTCTCCCTCTCCATCCTCTCTCTCCCACCTCCACCTCTCTCTCCATTCTCCCACCTCCACAGACAGGATATTGACACATATATATATGCTTCAAGGGTATTGGCACACAAGTCAATACATTGCCTTCAAGGTAAAAAGGTTGGTGATAGAGCTGCAATGGGTAAATTGGTGAAACACTCAGACAGACAGAAAGACAGCCAGATCCACTCACAGACAGACAGAGAGGGAGAAAGGCAGACAGACAGACTGAAGAAAAGCAAACCAGTGCGACACAAACAACAACACAGAGTTACACATGGAATAAACAAACATACAGTCAATAATACAATAGAGAAAGTCTATATACAGTGTGTGCAAAGGAGGTAGGACAAGGGGGGTGAGGCAATAAATAGGCCATAGTGGCGAAATTATTACAGTATGGCAAATTAAACAGTGTGGTGATAGATGTGCAGAAGATGAATGTGCAAGTAGAGATACTGGGGTGCAAAGGAACAAAATAAATAAAATAAATAGCAATATGGTGAGGTAGTTGGAGGTAGTTGGATGGGCTATTTAAAGATTGACTATGTGCAGGTGGATGGGCTATTTAAAGATTGGCTATGTACAGGTGCAGTGATCTGTGAGCTGCTCTGACAGTGTCACGTTCGTCGTATGAATCGAACCAAGGTGCAGCGTGGTATGCATACATTATTCTTTATTTAAGAATGAACACTGAACAAACGAACAAAATACCAAAACGAACCGTGAAGCTAATTTGAGTAGTGCATACAGGCAACTAAACATAGAACAAAACCCACGAACACCAAAAGGAAAATGTCTACCTAAATATGATCCCCAATCAGAGACAACGATAAACAGCTGCCTCTGATTGGGAACCATATCAGGCCACCATAGACATACAAATACCTAGACCTACAAAAACCCTAGACTATACAAAAACTAACTTACCCACCTAAACCCTAGACAATACAAAAACTAACTTACCCACCTTAGTCACACCCTGGCCTAACCAAAATATAAAGAAAACAGAGATATCTCGGGTCAGGGAGTGACAGGCAGCTGGTGCTTAAAGCTAGTGAGGGAGACATGAGTCTCCAGCTTCAGTGACTTTTGCAGTTCGTTCCAGTCATTAGCAGTAGAGAGCTAGAAGGAAAGGTGGCCAAAGCAGGAATTGGCTTTGGGGGTGACCAGTGAAATATACCTGCTGGAGTGCGTGCTGCGGGTGGGTGCTGCCATGATGACCAGTGAGCTGAGATAAGGTGGGGCTTTACCTAGCAACGACGTATAGATGACCTGGAGCCAGTGGATTTGGCGATGGATATGAAGCGAGGGCCAGCCAACGAGAGCATACCGGATGCAGTGGTGGGTAGTATATGAGGCTTTGGTGACAAAACGGATGGCACTGTGATAGACTGCATCCAATTTGCTGAGTAGAGTGTTTGAGCTATTTTGTAGATGACATCGCCGAAGTCAAGGATCGGTAGGATAGTCAGTTTTACTAGGGTATGTTTGGCAGCATGAGTGAAGGATGCTTTGTTGCGAAACAGGAAGCCGATTCTAGATGTAATTTTGGATTGGAGATGCTTAATTAATGTGAGTCTGGAAGGAGAGTTTACAGTCTAACCAGACACCTAGGTATTTGTAGTTGTCCACATATTCTAAGTCAGAAGTATTGATGCTGGACGGGTGGGTAGGTGTGGGCAGTGATCGGTTGAAGAGCATGCATTTAGTTTTGCTTGCATTTAAGCGCAGTTGGAGGCCACGGAAGGAGAGTTGTATGGCATTGAAGCTCATCTGGAGGTTAGTTAACACAGTGTCCAAAGAAGGGCCAGAAGTATACAGAATGGTGTCATCTGCGCAGAGGTGGATCAGAGAATCACCAGTAGCAAGAGCGACATCATTGATGTATACAGAGAAAAGAGTCGGCCCGAGGACTGAACCCTGTGGCACCCCCATAGAGACTGCCAGAGGTCCGGACAACAGGCCCTCCGATTTGACACACTGAACTCTGTCAGAGAAGTAGTTGGTGAACCAGGCGAGGCAGTCATTTGAGAAACCAAGGCTGTTGAGTCTGCCGATAAGAATGTGGTGATTGACAGAGTCGAAAGCCTTGGCCAGGTCGATGAATACAGCTGCACAGTATTGTCTCTTATCGATGGCGGTTATGATGTCATTTAGGACCTTGAGCGTGGCTGAGGTGCACCCATGACCAGCTCGGGAATCAGATTGCATAGCGGAGAAGGTACGGTGTGATTCGAAATGGTCGGTATCTGTTTGTTAACTTGGCTTTCGAAGACCTTAGAAAGGGCAGGGTAGGATAGATATATGTCTGTAGCAGTTTGGGTCTAGAGTGTCTCCCCCTTTGAAGAGGCAGCTTTCCAATCTTTGGGGATCTCAGACGATGCGAAAGAGAGGTTGAACAAGCTAGTAATAGGGGTTGCAACAATTTCGGCGGGTCATTTTAGAAAGAGAGGGTCCAGATTGTCTAGCCCAGCGGATTTGTAGGGGTCCAGATTTTGCAGCTCTTTCAGAACATCAGCTATCTGGATTTGGGTGAAGGAGAAATGGGGGAGGCTTGGGCAAGTTGCAGTGAGGGGTGCAGGGCTGTTGACCGGGGTAGGGGTAGCCAGGTGGAAAGCATGGCCAGCCGTAGAAAAATGCATATTGAAATGCTCAATTATCGCGGATTTATCGGTGGTGACAGTGTTTCTTAGCCTTAGTGCAGTGGGCAGCTGGGAGGAGGTGCTCTTATTCTCCATGGACTTTACAGTGTCCCAGAACTTTTTGACGTTAGTGCTACGTGATGAAAATTTCTGTTTGAAAAAGCTAGCCTTTGCTTTCCTAACTGGCTGTGTATATTGGTTCCTAACTTCCCTGAAAAGTTGCATATCACAGGGGCTATTCAATGCTAATGCAGTACGCCACGGGATGTTTTTGTGCTGGTCAAGGGCAGTCAGGTCTGGACTGAACCAAGAGCTATATGTCTGTCTGACTAACTGCTTGCCTGCCTGCCTGCCAGTCTGCCTGCCTGCCTGCCTGCCTGCCTGCCAGTCTGCCTGCCTGTCTGTCTGTCTGTCTGTCTGTCTGTCTGTCTGTCTGTGTCTGTTTGTCTGCCTTTCTTTCTGTCTGTGTCTGTATGTCTGTCTGTGTCTGCCTGTCTGTTTCTCTGTCTGTCTGTCTGATTACAAGAAGTCACATTATTATGGGTCATAGGGGCAGTTTCGAAGAGTTAAAAAGGAATAATCTTCACAAATGTTACATATTTGTGACAGGGGGACCGTCATGACCCGGCATAGGAAATTTGAAGTCTATTGGACGAAATGGTTTTATAGTTCAAGAAGCTAAGAGCCTTGTTATGCATTCTTGAAGGAATTCTGAAGGGGCTATTGGTCTTTTTTTTTACTTGAAACTCTCTGTGTCTTTCTTTCTTCCTGCCTGCCTGCCTGCCTGCCTGCCTGCCTGTCTGTCTGTCTGTCTGTCTGTCTGTGTCTGTCTGTCTGTCAAACTGCCTGCCTGTCTGTCTGTCTGCTTGCCTGTCTGTCTGCTTGCCTGTCAGCCTGTCTGTATCTGTCTGTCTGCCTGTCTGTGGGAGAGAGTGGAGGGAGGGGAGAGAAAGAGTCAACAGACAGACAGACAGAGGTGGGAAAGAGGAGGGAGAGAGACAGGTGAGAGGAAGTGGAGGCAGGGAAAGAAGCAGGGAGAGATAATGGAGGGGGGAGGAGGGAGAAAGAGAAGGGGGAGAGTGATGGAGAGGGTGAGAGAGGGTGGAGGAGGTGAAAGGGGAAAGGAGAGAGAAGAAAATGAGGAGGGATTAAAAGGCAGTAGAGAGTGAGAGACGACAGACATGAGATAAACGAGAAAAACGTCAACCTTTTTACACTCATCTTTTCACATTGACTGCAATGTATTGAGAAAAACATCAACCCTGTGCCATATATCTTTCCCCATTGACTGCAATGTACTGAAAAAAAAGTAAGTTAGTGACATTTTACATTTTTACCAAAACGTGTTAGGATGTTTTCCTATGATATAGTGCCTTCTGAAAGTATTCAGACCCCTTGACTTTTTCCACATTTTGTTAGGTTACAGCCTTATTCTAAAATGTATTAAATTGTTTCCCCCCTCATCAATCTACAGACAATACCCCATAATGACAAAGCATACACAGGTTTTTAGAAATGTTTGCTAAATTATTAGAAATTAAAAACTGAAATATTACATTTACATCAGTATTCAAACCCTTTACTCAGTTTCTCAGAACCTTTGGCAGTGATTACAGCCTCAGGTCTTCTTGGGTATGACGCTACAAGCTTGGCAAACCTGTATTTTGGGAGTTTCTCCCATTCTTCTCTGCAGATCCTCTCAAGCTCTGTCTGGTTGGAAGGGGAGTGTTGCTGCACAGCTCTCTCCAGAGATGTTAGATCGTGTTCAAGTCCGGGCTCTGGCTGGGCCACTCAAGAACATTCACTTGTCCCAAAGCCACTCCTGCATTGTCCTGGCTGTGTGCTTAGAGTCGTTGTCTTTTTGGAAGGTGAACATTCGCCCCAGTCTTAGGTCCATCAAGGATCTCTCTGTACTTTGCTCCGTTCATCTTTGCCTGAATCCTGACTAAACTCCCAGTCTCTACCGATGAAAAACATCCCCACAGCATGATTCTGCCATCACCATGCTTCACCGTAGGGATGGTGCCAGGTTTCCTCCAGATGTGATGCTTGGCATTCAGGCCAAAGAGTTCAATCTTGGTTTCATCAGACCAGAGAATCTTGTTTCTCATGGTCTGAGAGTCTTTAGGTGCCTTTTGGCAAACTCCAAGCAAGCTGTGATGTGCCTTTTAATGAGGAGTGGCTTCAGTCTTGCCACTCTACCATAAAGACCTGATTGGTGGAGTGCTGCAGAGATGGTTGTCCTTCTGGAAGGTTCTTCCATCTCCACAGAGGAACTCCAGAGCACTGTCACATTGACCATCGGGTTCTTGATCACCTCCCTGACCAAGGCCCTTCTCCCCCGATTGCTCAGTTTGGCCTGGCGTTCAGCTTTAGGAAGAGTCTTGGTGGTTCCAAACTTCTTCTATTTAAGAATGATGGAGGCTACTGTGTTCTTGGGGACCTTCAATGCTGCAGAAATGTGTTGGTACCCTTCCCCAGATCTGTGCCTCGACAGAATTGTCACGTTCCTGACCTGTTTTCTGTTGTTTTGTATGTGTGTGATGGTCAGGGCGTGAGTTTTGGGTGGGCAGTCTATGTTTTCTGTTTCTATGTTGGTTTTGGGTTGCCTGGTATGGCTCTTAATTAGAGGCAGGTGTTTTGCGTTTTCCTCTAATTGAGAGTCATATTAAGGTAGGTTGTTCTCACTGTTTGTTTGTGGGTGACTGTCGCTGTGTCTGTGTTCGTTGCACCACACGGTACTGTCTCGTCTCGTTCTTTCGGTCGTTCCTGTTCATGTGTTCTTCGTTTCATGTAAGTTCGTAGTTTAGGTCTGTCTAGTTCGTTTTGTTATTTTGTATATTTAGTCAAGTGTATTTCGTGTCTGTCTTTGTCTTACAATAAAGTATTATGTATTCATCACCCGCTGCGCCTTGGTCTACTAACTGTCCGAAAGACGCCCGTTACAGAATCACCCACCAAACCCAGATCAAGCAGCGGGTTAACGGACAGCAACGACAGCAGCAGTGGGAAAAGGAGGATTGGACATGGGAAGAGATCCTGGACGGTAAAGGACCCTGGGCACAGCCAGAGGAGTGTCGCCGTTCCAAGGCGGAGCTGTAGGCATCTAAAGCGGAGAGGCGACGTTATGAGGAGGCAGCACGGAAGCAAGGCTGGAAGCCCGCAAGTACTACCCAAAAATTTCTTGGGGGGGGGGGGGCTATAGGTAGTGGGCCGAGGGCAGGTAGGAGACCTGCGCCCACTTCCCAGGCTAACCGTGGAGAGCGGGAGTACGGGCAGACACCATGTTACGCAGTAGAGCGCACGGTGTCTCCTGTACGGGTGCATAGCCCAGTGCGGGTTATTCCACCTCCCCGCACTGGTAGGGCTAGATTGGGCATTGAGCCAAATGTCATGAGGCAGGCCCTACATATCTGGCCACCAGTACGTCTCCTTGGGCCGGCTTACATGGCACCAGCCTTACGCATGGTGTCCCCGGTTCGCCAACACAGCCCAGTGCGGGTTATTCCACCTCCCCGCACTGGACGGGCTACGGGGAGCATGCAACCAGGTAAGGTTGGGCAGGCTCAGTGCTCAAGGGAGCCAGTACGCCTACACGGTCCGGTATTTCCGGAGCTACCTCCTCGCCCCAGCCCAGTACCACCAGTGCCTACACCACGCACCAGGCTTCCAGTGCGTTTTAAGAGCCCTGTTCCTCCTCCACGCACTCTCCCTATGGTGCGTGTCTCCAGTCCAGTGCCTCCAGTTCCGGCACCACGCACTAAGCCATCTGTGCGTCTCCAGAGCCCTGTACGCACTGTTCCTTCTCCCCGCACTCGCCCTGAGGTGCGTGCCCTTAGCCTGGTACCTCCAGTTCCGGTACCACGCACCAGGCCTATAGTGCGCTTCGAGAGGTCAGTGTGCCCTGTCCCTGCTCCCCGCACTAGCCCTGAAGTGCGTGCCGTCATCCCGGTACCTCCAGTTCCGGCACCACGCACCAGGCCTACTGTGCGCCTCAGCAGGGCAGAGTCGGCCGTCTGCCCAACGCCTTCTGCACTGCCTGTCTGCCCAGCGCCGTCTGAGCCATCTGTCTGCCCAGCGCCGTCTGAGCCATCTGTCTGCCCAGCGCCGTCTGAGCCATCTGTCTGCCCAGCGCCGTCTGAGCCATCTGTCTGCCCAGCACCGTCTGAGCCATCTGTCTGCCCAGCGCCGTCTGAGCCATCCGTCTGCCCAGCGCCGTCTGAGCCATCCGTCTGCCCAGCGCCGTCTGAGCCATCCGTCTGCCCAGCGCCTTCTGAGCCATCCGTCTGCCCAGCGCCTTCTGAGCCATCCGTCTGCCCAGCGCCTTCTGAGCCATCCGTCTGCCCAGCGCCTTCTGAGCCATCCGTCTGCCACGAGCCATTAGAGCCACCTGTCTGTCCCGAGCCATTAGAGCCGTCCGTCAGTCAGGAGCTGCCAGAGCCGCCAGCCAGTCAGGAGCTGCCAGAGCCGTCAGCCAGTCAGGAGCTGCCAGAGCCGCCAGCCAGTCAGGAGCTGCCAGAGCCGCCAGCCAGTCAGGAGCTGCCAGAGCCGCCAGCCAGTCAGGAGCTGCTAGAGCCGCCAGCCAGTCAGGAGCTGCCCTACAGTCAGGAGATGCCCTACAGTCAGGAGATGCCCTACAGCCATGAGCTGCCCTACAGTCATGAGCTGCCCTACAGTCATGAGCTGCCCTACAGTCATGAGCTGCCCTACAGTCAGGAGCTGCCCTACAGTCAGGAGCTGCCCTACAGTCCGGAGCTGCCCTACAGTCCGGAGCTGCCACTCAGTCCGGAGCTGCCACCCAGTCCGGAGCTGCCACTCAGCCCGGACCTGCCAGAGTCCCTCAGCCCGGACCTGCCAGAGTCCCTCAGCCCGGACCTGCCAGAGTCCCTCAGCCCGGACCTGCCAGAGTCCCTCAGCCAGGACCTGCCGCCCCTTATCCCGGTGCTGCCCCTTATCCCGGTGCTGCCCCTTATCCCGGTGCTGGCCCTTATCCCGGTGCTGACCCTTATCCCGGTGCTGGCCCTTCATTTAGGTGGTTTTAGTGGGAGGGTGGTCATTGGGAGGGGGATACAGAAGTGGGGAGTGACTATGGTGGTGTGGGGACAGCGTCCGGAGCCTGAGCCACCACCGTGGTCAGATGCCCACCCAGACCCTCCCCTGGACTTTGTGCTGGTGCGCCCGGCGTTCGCACCTTGAGGGGGGGGGGGGTTCTGTCACGTTCCTGACCTGTTTTCTGTTGTTTTGTATGTGTGTGATGGTCAGGGCGTGAGTTTTGGGTGGGCAGTCTATGTTTTCTGTTTCTATGTTGGTTTTGGGTTGCCTGGTATGGCTCTTAATTAGAGGCAGGTGTTTTGCGTTTTCCTCTAATTGAGAGTCATATTAAGGTAGGTTGTTCTCACTGTTTGTTTGTGGGTGATTGTCGCTGTGTCTGTGTTCGTTGCACCACACGGTACTGTCTCGTCTCGTTCTTTCGGTCGTTCCTGTTCATGTGTTCTTCGTTTCATGTAAGTTCGTAGTTTAGGTCTGTCTAGTTCGTTTTGTTATTTTGTATATTTAGTCAAGTGTATTTCGTGTCTGTCTTCGTCTTACAATAAAGTATTATGTATTCATCACCCGCTGCGCCTTGGTCTACTAACTGTCCGAAAGACGCCCGTTACAAGAATGCTGTCTCTGAGCTCTATGGACAATTAATTCCACCTCGTGGCTTGGTTTTTGCTGTGGGACCTTACTGTATATAGACAGGTGTGTGTCTTTCCAAATCATGTCCAATCAATTGAAATTACTTCAGGTGGACTCCAGTCAAGTTGTAGAAACATCTCAAGGATGATCCGTGGAAACAGGATGTAGCTGAGAAATTTCGAGTGTCATAGCAAAGGGTCTGAATAATTATATAAATAACGTATTTCTGTTTTCAATTTTTTTATACATTTGCTAACATTTCTACAAACCTGTTTTTGCAATGTCATTATGGGTTTTTGTGTATAGACTGCTGAGGATATTTATTTATTTAATCCACTTATAATAAGGCTGTAATGTAACAACCTTTTGAAAAACTCAAGGGGTATGAATACTTTCCGAAGGGACTCTATCATATTGAGAATTGACCAAAAAATATGAGGTGTGTTTTTACATTGCTACTGTATATTCCCAGCCAGTCGAGCGGTTGACACGGTTTAAAACTCTAAAACGTGTGGCGTGAGTGTTGTCTGAAGATGAGTTCCTCGCTACTGGGCATAGTTATGCTGTAACGGCTTTCGTTGGTGGAAGGAGAGGAGGACCAAAATGCAGCGTGGTACGTATCCATAATATAATTTAATCGAGAATGAATACAAAAGAACAAGAGAATAAATGAAAACCGAAACAGTACCATATGGTGCAAACACTAACACAGGAAACAATCACCCACAAAACACAATAGAAAACAGGCTACCTAAATGTGGCTCCCAATCAGAGACAACGACTGACACCTGCCTCTGATTGAGAACCATACTAGGCCAAACACATAGAAATATAAATACAGAACAAAACATACAAAAACAACATAGAATGCCCACCCCAACTCACGCCTCGACCAAACTAAAATAAAGACATAAAATAGGAAAAGGAAGGTCAGAACGTGACATTTGCGTGATTTTAATGGCTTCTAAGGATGTTATAAAGGCTCGTAAATATAAGCTCATAAGGTGGTCATAAGGTGGTAATAAGGCCTACCTGGGGGAGTTTTTTTGGTGAGGGTGGCCCTGTTGCTTGGCACGCTCCGCCCCGTGGCTCTCTTTGCCTGCAGTGATACCACATAGATGGACTCAGACGCTACGAATAGAGGGACATACCAGACACATAGGCCAGCGTTTACACACTAGGACACATTATGGATGGACACACTACACACACTCTACATACTGTTCACACCAGAATATTCTAAATGAGGAGCAAACTCGGTGTGAGAGAGATCCAGGCGCTCTTACCTAGTTTGGGGTTGTGTCTGTTTCTCTGGTCAGCCTGTGGCTGGGTGTGGTGGTGGTGGTGGTGGTGTTGGGACCTCTGGTCCAGCAGGGGTGTCCCTGCCCTGGCCCTATCTGGCTGACGAGGGCCGGAGGATGATTGGGGGGGTCTCTGGATCCGCTGCCCCCTGGAGGAGGTCAGGCCTGACGGGTGCACCACCCCATCAACCACTGATCCTCTTCCTGTGCTCACAGGGATCCTGACAGGGGAGTTAGCCCTGGGCCACATGTCTGGAGTAGGAGATGGACGAGCTGGAAGAGAGAGAAAAATATAGCATGGTTCACCTGACCCTGATAAGACCATAAGGTACAGTATCTCAGGTTGACATGCTGAGATAACTGTGTGAGGTTAAAAAAGTAGTACCAAGTCTTAAGAAAATATATTTTCACTTCTATGAGTTTTCCATCTCATAATTATGTTTTGAAATGTTTCAAATGAAATGGAGAACTCAGGGAAACTCCCCATATGTCCTACTTTGCCAAAAGCCTTTCCTCTCCAATAATCTAAACACGTTAAAGTTTCTGAGACACTATAATCATGGGAGATGTCACAACGTGGACACAGACAGGGACCAGGGACCACGTAGTCCCCCAATGCTCCCACTTCCTGCTTCTTACTTCCTGGTGTAATCACATGATGTCTGTCTCCAGCCTGGACAGCCATCTCCGACAGACAGGCAGACAATCCCCCCATCCGTTTTCACCTCCCCTCCCTTGCTTTGCTGGCTTGCCGAGTGATAGCACGGACAACATAATGAAAAACATTTCCCTGCCTTCTCCTCATCTCTCATCCCTCTGTCTCTTATAATCATTATCATATGAAAGGCTCTCTGTCTTCTTTCCCTCAGCGTAAATGTATTCCTATGCAGCAGTGGTTAATACAGTCCTGACAAGTCAGACAGAGTAGATGTGGGCATAAGATAGGGTCAGTCAGTGGACTTGCATGAATTATTACTTGCTGGATCAGTGAGGGAGAGATGAGAAGAGGAGAAGTGAATCAAATAAGAGGTAATAGGAGTTGGGATTAAAGGAGGATAGGACAAGAGGTCCTGACACGACAAAGTCTGTATGTCAGAGGGTTTGCTGACCTGGAGAGATCTCTCTCATTCTCTCTCTTCTTCTCTCTCCTTTATCTCCTAGCCCTCCCTGCTCTATTCACCTTTCCACTCTCTTTTCCTCCTTGGCCCTGGCAGCACAGCTAAGTGGAGCTCTGTCTGGCACTATGCAAGTTTACTACACACAAAAAAGATATTTGGATCTGATTAATTCCATTTTTGTGAGTAGTTACAGCTAATGAAAACATATTATTTTTACATGAAAATATTAATACAGATCTACTTAATTAAATTGTGTTATTGAAACACAACTTAATTGAGAAATAACCATTAGAAATTGACAAGATGTATCCAGGTAATCATGTTTCAAATCAATTAGAACAAGTTCCTCCCAAATTAAACAAGTGTGTCAATTCTAGTTCTTTGAGTTGCATTCGTCCTAACTACTAAATAAAAAAGCACTTCTTTACATTCAAACGTTTTATTTACAATTTACAATGGTATAGTGGCCATTTCAGTAGGGCGCTTTGTGTTCCCATCTGTTTCTTGTTCATCCGCCAGCTAAACAACTGTCACACCAGCCTTCGCTCAGGTGTTTGGCATCGCCGGCCTTCTAGCTGCTACCGAACCTGCTGCTGGCAAACGCCCTTCACTCATCAACTCCGGACTTGTCTCGTCCTCATTACGCACACCTGGTTCCAATCCCCACTCTATCACTGTATAAAACTCCCTCTGTCATTTGTATTTGTCGGTCCTGAATACTTTATTATTTAGCACTTTGGGTTTCGTCCCGCTTTAACATATTAGTGCTTTAATAAACTCAGTAGTTCTAAACCTGCGACTGCTTCCTTCCTACTCCTCTCTACACTTGTGACAGAATGACCGACCCAACAGAACAGAAAGCAGCAGGACATCCCAACCTCTCCGCTATAGGAGCGAATACCACGACTCGTGCCTGGAGCACCTCGGGACTGCCATGGACTAGGTGCTCCGGACCATAAGCCAGCTGCAGGCTACACCACCAACTTCCCAGCCGCCCCGGTCAATCCAGCCACCCCACCACCATCTACATCACCTGGTCTGATCAGCAACGTCCTCCTACCCCTCCCGGAGCGGTTTGACGGCACCCCAGCTCACTGTAGGGGGTTTCTCCTGCAGTGTGACCTCCACTTTTTCCGTCATGCCGGGACAGCCCCGGAGAGGGCCAAGGTGGCCTTGGTGATCTCGATGCTGACAGGCAGGGCTCTGGAGTGGGTGCACGTTGTCTGGGAGAGGGACGGTCCAGAAGTGCAGTCATATGAGCGCTTCACTCAACTCTTCCGTGATGTTTTTGACCACCCTACAGAGGGCCGAGAGGGAGGTGAGCATCTCCTCCTTCTACGCCAGGGGTCCAGGACAGCGTCTGAGTACACTCTGGATTTCCGGACGGTGGCTGCGTCCACTGGCTGGAACGACCAGGCCCTGTTGACGGTTTTTCACAGCGGGCTACAGGCAGACATCCAGACCGAGCTGGCTCGTCGCGATGAGGACCTCATGCTGGATCAGCTCATCGCCATTGCCATCTGCCTGGATAATCTTCTGCGTGCCCGTCAGCGCCCATCCCGGGGATTCGGGTCTCTCCCAGGAACCTCCAGCGAGCCAATGGAGGTGGGCACAACGCACCTTCCCCCAGAGGAACGTCAACGCCACCGTCAACAGGGTCTCTGCTCCTACTGTGGGGAGTCGGACCACCCCTGGAACACCTGTCCTAGAAAAAGAACCAGACGAGGAAGCGACAGGCCGAGGAACGCTCCTACACCTTCCCAAGTAGGCGTGGATGTGGCTAGCTCCTCTCTGTCTCCCCAGCCCGTCCTCCTTCCTGACACTTTCCCGGACTAACCTGGCCCTCCACTGAGTCTTGCCCTAGTGGACTCTGGGTTCTGCAGGAAATTTCCTAGACCGGTCTGTGGCCTCATTCTTATGCATTCCTCTTGTCTTCTTGTCCCTCCTCAACCCCCTATCCCAGTCCATGCCCTAAACAACCGTCCCCTAGGAACAAGACTGGTGTGCCAGACCACGATTCCCATTTCCATAACAGTTGCTCACAACCACCATGAACGCATCACTTTCCTCATCTTAGACTCTCCTGCACACACCGTAGTTTTAGGTTTCCCCTGGTTACAGTTGCATAACCCCAGGATATGGGGGATCGTGGGGGATCGTGAGTTGCTGGCCGTCAAGAAGACGCTGAATACATGGCGGCACTGTCTGGAGGGTGCTCAACACCCATTCCTTGTTTGGACGGACCACCGGAACCTCGAGTATATTCGAGCAGCGGCTGAACCCGTATCAGGCCAGGTGGGCCCTATTCTTCGCCAGGTTTGACTTTACCCTCTCCTACCGGCCAGAATCTAAGAACATCAAGGCAGATGCGTTGTCCCGGGTGCATGACACAGAGGATCGGAGGGAGAAAGTGACACCTATTATTCCTCTGTCCCGCATTGTGGCTCACCTGCCCACTGTCCTGAATGGCGTACCTACATGCCCTGTAATATGCGGGACCGTCTCCTCGCCTGGGCACACACAGTACCTGTGTCGGGGCACCCAGGTATAGCCCGTACTATCGACTGTCTGGTGGCCCACCTTGGCCCAGAACATCCGGGTTTGCGTATCTACCTGCTCCACCTACACACAAAGCAAGACACCGAGACACCTCCACCTATGGCAAACTCCACATGCTGCCGGTTCCACAACGACCCTGGTCCCATCTGGACATTGTCACAGACCTTCCCCCCTCTGAGGGACACACCACAATCCTTGTCGTTTTGGACCGGTTCTCCAAAGCCTGTCGTTTGATTCCTTACAGACTCCCTCTGCCTACCCAAGGACGTCAGAGGACAAAAATCTGTTAATCACTTGAGGAACTAAATTTAAACTTGTGCAATACCCTAGATGCAGTTGCACCCCTAAAAACTAAAAACATTTTCAGAAGAAACTAGGTTCCCTGGTATACAGAAAATACTCGAGCTCTGAAGCAAGCTTCCAGAAAATTGGAACGGAAATGGCGCCACATCAAACTGGAAGTCTTCCGACTAGCTTGGAAAGACAGTACCGTGCAGTATCGAAAAGCCCTCACTGCTGGAAAATAAGAACAATCCGAAATGTATTTTTGATACTGTCGCAAAGCTAACTAAAAAGCAGCATTCCCCAAGAGAGGATGGCTTTCACTTCAGCAGTAATAAATTCATGAACAGCTTTGAGGAAATGATCATGATCATTAGAAAGGAAATTATGGACTCCTCTTTAAACCTGCGTATTCCTACAAAGTTCAGTTGTCCTGAGTCTGCACAACTCTGCCAGGACCTAGGATCAAGGGAGACACTCAAGTGTTTGAGTACTATATTAATGATGAAAATAATCATGGCATCTAAACCTTCAAGCTGCATACTGGACCCTATTCCAACTAAACTACTGAAAGAGCTGCTTCCTGTGCTTGGCCCTCCTATGTTGAACATAATAAACGGCTCTCTATCCACCAGGTGTGTACCAAACTCACTAAAAGTGGCAGTAATAAAGCCTCTCTTGAAAAAGCCAAACCTTGACCCAGAAAATATATAAAACTATCGGCCTATATCGAATCTCCCATTCCTCTCAAAAACGTTTGAAAAAGTTGTTGCGCAGCAACTCACTGCTTTCCTGAAGATAAACAATGTATACGAAATGCTTCAGTCTGGTTTTAGACTCCATCATAGCACTGAGACTGCACTTGTGAAGGTGGTAAATTACATTTTAATGGCGTCAGATCGAGGCTCTGCATCTGTCCTCGTGCTCCTAGACCTTAGTGCTGCTTTTGATACCATCGATCACCACATTCTTTTGGAGAGATTGGAAACCCAAATTGGTCTACACGGACAAGTTCTGGCCTGGTTTAGATCTTATCTGTCGGACAGATATCAGTTTGTCTCCTTGAATGGTTTGTCCTCTGACAAATCAACTGTAAATTTCGGTGTTCCTCAAGGTTCCGTTTTGAGACCACTATTGTTTTCACTATATATTTTACCTCTTGGGGATGTCATTCGAAAACATAATGTTAACCTGTTGGGGATGGGGGCGCTGTTTAGACTATTTATGCTAATGTGGCTAATTTTTTAAACGGCTTCCCACAAAATCCTTGATCGTACAATATGCATATTATTATTATTATTGGATAGAAAACAGTCTATAGTTTCTATAGGAGTTGAAATTTTGTCTCTAAGTGGAACAGAGCCCATTCTACAGCAATTTCCCTGACATGGAGTCAGATTTGAGAAACGTTGGCCACTTTTCTGAAGTCATTTAAAAGGGCACTGTCGTTGCTATGACTATACGGACACTTCTTACGTCTTCCCCTGGATGCCTTTACGTGATGACGATTCCAACGGGCTCGATTGCTCGTTCACAGGCCCTACAAATGAAAAAAACCTTTAGCTAGCAAGTCTTTTCTTGCTGCGTAACGCGCGTGGAAGACACCGACCCTCTCCTGTTCCAAGCGTTAGTTTAGCCTGTTATATTTCTCCGGTCATCTTTTCACTCGTTATAGGAGTTACAAACATCACAAAGTAGTTAATTTAAAGCGTTTTATAGCAATTTATATCCGTTTAGTGCGATTTTGGGACATTTATTTTTGCAACGATGTGAAAAGTTGGGCACGCTTTTCAGTTCATCCCGAACGTAGTTGACATTTCCACATGGCAAGAGGACAGCTTTCCACCAAAAGACGATTTCTCCCAAGAAAGGATCCTTTGCCCAAGATACTGATGGAAGAACAGCTCAAGGTAGGACATTTTTATTATGATAAATCGTGTTTCTGTCGAAACATTTTAGTGGCTTAGGACGCCATGTTTTTTGACGTAGCTTCGCTTGGCGCAAACTGTATTGAAAAGTAAGGATAAATTAAAAAATGTAATAACGCAATTGTATTAAGAATTAAATTGTCTATCAATCCCTGTCCACCCTATATTTTTTAGTCACGTTTATGAGTATTTATGTATAAGAGTAGATCACTGTCTAAGTGGCGCAAGGACGTTTTCTTTACCAGCTTGTCTACATTTCACATTGTCTAACCATGATTTTGGTGGCTAAATATAAACATTTTCGATCAAACTGTATATGCATGTTGTAATGTGATGTTACAGGAGTGTCATCGGAAGAATTCTGAGAAGGTTAGTGAAAAAATTAATATCTTTTGGCGATGTTGACTTTTATCGCTCACTTTGGCTAGAATCAATGCTGGGCTGCTAATTGCTATGTGCTAAGCTAATATAACGATTTATTGTGTTTTCGCTGTAAGACACTTAGAAAATCTGAAATATTGTCTGTATTCACAGGATCTGTGTCTTTCGATTCGTGTATGCTGTGTATTTTTACGAAATGTTTGATGATTAGTAGTTAGGTAAACACGTTGCTCATTGTAATTATTCTAGTCCATTTGTGATGGTGGGTGCAATTGTAAACTATGCCATATACCTGAAATATGCACTTTTTTCTAACAAAACCTATCCCATACCATAAATATGTTATCAGACTGTCATCTAATGAGTTTTTTTGTTGGTTAGGGGCTATAAATATCTTAGTTTAGCCGAATTGGTGATGGCTACTGGTGTTGGTGGACAAATAAAAGATGGTGGATTATGCTAATGTGTTTTTAGGTAATAGATGTACATCTTTACATATTGTGTCTTCCCTGTAAAACATTTTAAAAATCGGAAATGTTGACTGGATTCATAAGATCTGTGTCTTTCATTAGCTGTATTGGACTTTAATGTGTGAAAGTTAAATATTTTAAAAAAATATTTTTTTTGAATTTCGCGGCACTGGTTTTTCAGTGGGGGGGGGGGGGGTGTGCCGCTAGCGCCACGCTGATCCTAGACAGGTTAACTTTCACTCGACAACCACTGTGATTATTATTATTTGACCATGCTGGTCATTTATGAACATTTGAACATCTTGGCCATGTTCTGCTATAATCTCCACCCGGCACAGCCAGAAGAGGACTGGCCACCCCTCATAATCTGGTTCCTCTCTAGGTTTCTTTCTAGGTTTGGGCCTTTCTAGGGAGTTTTTCCTAGCCACCGTGCTTCTACAGCTGCATTGCTTGCTGTTTGGGGTTTTAGGCTGGATTTCTGTACAGCACTTTGAGATATCAGCTGATGTAAGAAGGGCTATATAAATACATTTCATTTGATTTGATTCCTCTGCTAGGTCTCCCTCCGGCCATGCAGACAATGGAGGCTCTCTTCTCTCACGTCTTCCAGCACTACGGGATCCCGGCGGACATTGTGTCTGACCGTGGTCCTCAGTTCACCTCCTGTGTCTGAAAGGCCTTCATGGAACGACTGGGGGTCACGGTCAGCCTCACTTCTGGGTACCGTCCCCAATCAAATTGGCAAGTGGAAAGAGTAAATCAGGAACTGGGTAGGTACCTTTGTAGATACTGTCAGGATCGGCCAGGGGAGTGGGCTGTGTTTCTGCCTTGGGCAGAAAACACACAAAACTCCCTCCATCACTCCTCCACTAACATCAAACTCTTTCAGTGTGTTCTAGGCTAATCTGGTGCACATCAAGTTCCAGCAAGTAAGTAAATTCTACAAGAGACATTTTAAGTGATAATGTGATAATGCCCTCGAAGTTGGTGTTTGGAGGACATGTTGGCACATTGTTGTTAGGCCCGAAAAGAAGTCGAAGGCCGGAATCCGTACCAATATATCCTTCAAACACCGGCTTCGAGGACATTATCACTTTTATACAAAGGGTTACCAACATATTCAAAAAATGATTAACATATTTCCGTTAACTTATTTTGATTCATTTCTTCATACTATTTCATCCATCCACAAGATATAGTCACGTAAGGTTGCTACCCAGCCGCCTGATCGTTTCGGTTGCAAGAGATGCGACCCGGGCATTCAGTCTTTATGTTCTGTATCTATGGACGCGAACCAGTCGTTCATTCTAAATGTTCCATTGTCCTACTGGCTGGCAACGTTCTTATCCCTTGCCTGCTAGCTAGCCAACTACAGCTAACTTACAGTCAGGTCAAACAGTGCAGCCAGAATAACAGCAACAGTAGCTGCATTTGCGTTTGTTTTTTAGTGACATTTATTTGGACACATCCATAACAATAAGCTAATGATACGCAATTTCGCCTGGCGTGGAAAATTGTGCTCTCTTGTTCAGAGTAGCTAGCCAACAACACAGCTAACATAATCACTTTGTACATAATCACTAAACCTGGAAAGACAGCAAACTAGCTGCACTTCGTTTAATTTGACCTGTTTTCTATTGATAGTTATTTCTGTACAGTACCAGTCAAAAGTTTCGACACACCTACTCATTCAAGGGTTTGTCTTTATTTTTACTATTGTCTACATTGTAGAATAATAGTGAAGACATCAAAACTATGAAACAACACATATGGAATCATGCAGTAACCAAAAAAGTATAAAAAATGTGAGATTCTTCAAATTAGCCACCCTTTTCTTTGCAACTACGCCTAGAAGGTCAGCATCCCGGAGTCGCCTCTTCACTGTTGGAGCATTGAAACGAGTAATCCTATCTTGTCTACTTCTATATCTCTCTCTGCACCACTCTGTCTGTCTGTACATAGAGAGAAAGCGCTCCTGCAGAGAGCAGACTAAGAGATGTCCCAATTTGGTTTCAACCAGCTGATTTTTCGTTCCTTTTATCTGTCCGTCTGTCTCTCTTTCGCTCTCTCTATCTCTCTCGAAAGTGGTCCTGCGCATAATTTGGCTTGGGCTACAGCCTGCAGATGTCTGGAGCATCGACTCAACAATCGTCCGATCGCCAGATATCAGCCTCTGTGTTTCCTGAAGCCTGGGGATTCAATGTGCTACGGGCCAGGCCAGGACAGACATACCATTGGTTCGGTTAGATAGACCCACTGGGCTGTTTCTTTGTCTACCAGAGTCATAACATTAGGATTGATCATCACAGAGAAGGGATATATTTTTAACTCTGCGATGCCAGCTGCAATTTTACACTTGCCTTTGTAATGGAACTGCTTAGGATTGTTTAACTTCTAAGACTAAAATGCGAAGGAACAACATCCATTTTGGTGTTACCTGGAGAGGATGCGTTGACAGGTGCTCCGCCCACCACTGCAAAGCCGTCCAGTTTGACCCATTCACCACCTGGGGAACAGGTAATCAAACACAGGTAAACCACAGGGTCAACATTGAACAAGTAAACATCCATACAAGTACTGTAGACTTCACACAGGTCGAACAAATACAGGTGAGCTAAAGGAAAGAAGGTCCTTCATATAATGAATTGAAATGCCTTTACTTGTATGGCATGTTCAATGGAAGCAAAGTTGAAAAACTCTGATGCGTTTCGGCTACATGGCCTTCATCAGGGAGTGCAAAGATGTGATAAAATATGCTTTCTATTAGTGCTGGAAAGTATGATGCTATTGTTACAGACATTTCAGTCAAGTTGTCACACTGTCTCGCTCTCTCTCTGTTTCTCCCCATCTCCATCTCACTCCTGTCTCGCTCTCTAACTCTCCCTCTCTCTCTGTCTCTCTTCCTCTCCATCCGTAAGTGATATTATGGACATGTTGCTATAATAGAGCGCTAAGTCTGGCCAGACACATTAATGATGCAGAAGCAATGTGGTGTTATTTACGATGATTAATGCTGCTGGCATGCTGTGGGAACAGATCGATTTGCAAGGAGCACATCGTCTCACACACGCGCGCGTGTGCACGTGCGCACACACACAAGTGTTTGCACTGATTTATGGTGAATGGTGTTGGATAGACCGCTGGGACCACAACACGACACACACACACACACACACACACACATCCAGACATACACTACCGTTCAAAAGTTTGGGGTCACTTAGAAATGTCCTTGTTTTTGAAAGAAAAGCAAATTTTTTGTCCATTAAAATAACATAAAATTGATCAGAAATACAGTGTAGACATTGCTAATGTTGTAAATGGCTATTGTCGCTGGAAACGGCTGATTTTTTATGGAATATCTACATAGGCGTATTGAGGCCCATTATCAGCAAACATCACTCCTGTGTTCCAATGGCACGTTGTTTTAGCTAATACAAGTTTATCATTTTAAAAGGATAATTGATCATTAGAAAATCCTTTTGCAATTATCTTAGCACAGCTGAAAATTGTTTTTCTGATTAAAGAAGCAAAAAAACTGGCCTTCTTTAGACTAGTTGAGTATCTGGAGCATCAGCATTTGTGGGTTCGATTACAGGCTCAAAATGGCCAGAAACAGAGTACTTTCTTCTGAAACTCGTCAGTCTATTCTTGTTCTGAGAAATGAAGGCTATTCCATGCGAGAAATTGCCAAGAAACTGAAGATCTCGTACAACGCTGTGTACTACTCCCTTCACGGAACAGAGCAAACTGGCTCTGACCAGAATATTAAGAGGAGTGGGAGGCCCCGGTACACAACTGAGCAAGAGGACAAGTACATTAGAGTGTCTAGTTTGAGAAATAGACACCTCACAAGTCCTCAACTGGCAGCTTCATTAAATAGTACCAGTGAAGAGGCAACTCCGGGATGCTGGCCTTCTGGGCAGAGTTCCCCCGTCCAGTGTCTGTGTTCTTTTGCCCATCTTAATATTTTTTTTTTATTGGCCAGTTTTTATTTGCCCTTTTTGAGATATTGCGTTTTCTTTGCATCTCCTCTTTCTATTCTGATACTCAACTAGTCTAAAGAAGGCCAGTTTAATTGCATCTTTAATCAGCACAACAGTTTTCAGCTGTAACTGTAGCTCATTTACAACATGAACAATGTCTACACTTTATTTTTGATCAATTTGATGTTCTTTTAATGGACAGACAGACAGACAGAGACAGACAGACAGACAGAGACAGACAGAGACAGACAGACAGACAGACAGACAGACAGACAGACAGACAGACAGACAGACAGACAGACAGACAGACAGACAGACAGACAGACAGACAGACAGACAGACAGAGATTGACCACAACACAGGGGTTTGGGTTATTGGACCGAGGCTGAGTTTGGAAGTGGAAAACTAGGGTTGGCTGCTGATGAAGTATAGCCCTGTGATGCCAAGCGCCGAGCTCAGAGGAAAATGAAATAATGACAAAAGCAGGCTTGGTAGGTTTTATACTGCAGCAACTGCTGCTGCCTGTGTGTATAAAAACTTAATGTCTTGAATTGGGTTTTATAAGGTGATATTAAGAATAACCAGAGAAACCCGTAAAGCCCTAAAAATAATGCCCAGTAAAAATCTAAAATAACTATGCTGATGTTGCCTCTCAGTGCTTATGTTTCAGTTGGGGTTTGTTGTGACTGTAAATGCACTGTTAGCCCAAAGTACACGTTTAACTACATGCGTTGAAATGCATCTCCCATCTTCTGGTTTACAGTGGAACACATACTGCTCGCACGCACACGCGCACGCACGCACACACACCTCACCTCCTGGCGTCTCTGCTCTGTACACAGGTTTGCTTATCCCCTCCTTGTTCTCGGCACTCATCTTGAGAAAGTGCAGAACTCCGGGCTCTGAAACACACTCCGTAGTTTAGTCACATGCTCTCTCTCTCTCTCTCTCTCTCTCTCTCTCTCTCTCTCTCTCTCTCTCTCTCTCTCTCTCTCTCTCTCTCTCTCTCTCTCTCTCTCTCTCTCTCTCTCTCTCTCCTCTCTCTCTCTCTCTCTCTCTCTCTCTCTCTCTCTCTCTCTCTCTCTCTCTCTCTCTCTCTCTCTCTCTCTCTCTCTCTCTCTCTCTCTCTCTCTCTCTCTCTCTCTCTCTCTCTCTCTCTCTCTCTCTCTCTCTCTCTCTCTCTCTCTCTCTCTCTCTCTCTCTCTCTCTCTCTCTCTCTCTCAACAATTACCAAGTGTCAAAATAACCATACATTCAACAATAACAATAAGCATACAGTAGAGTACATGTGCAGGTTGATTGGTTTGTCAGACACTATCCCTCAACTTATGCCAGGCAGCAATGTAGTGCGCTGCCAACCCACAGCTCTCTGCGTCCTCCCCCAACAGGACACCTTGAATAAGGGTTTCAAATTTGGGGAAATGACACTCTCTAATTGTTTTATATTTTTGACATTTTGTCAGGAAATGCAGCTCCGTCTCAGGTTCTGCTGTTGTGCAGTGGTTGCACAGCCTTTCCTCTACAGGAGCCAGGGAGCCAGGTTTTCCTGTGTCTACCCTTCTCAATGGCAAGGCTGTGCTCACTGAGGCTGTACTTTGTCAAGGTTTTTCTAAGGTTTTGATCAGTAACCATGGTCAAATATTTAGCCACAGTGTACTGTCGATTTAGGGCCAGATAGCACTGCATTTTGCTTTGTGTTTGTGCTTGTGTTTCCCACTAAGCAATATAGTTTTGTTTTGAATGTGTTGTAATTTGGTTTATCCTGATGATGTTCTGGTCCTGAGGCTTCAGTGTGTTAGTAGAACAGGTTTGTGAACTATTTTCTTTGCTCAGCTCATGACATTGCAGGGCTTGGTAGTGATATGAGAGGGGGTCACTGTATTTTAGATGTTTCCAAAACTTAATTTCTCTTTTTTGAGTTTTTATTATTAGTGGATATTGGCCTAATTCTGCCCTGCATGCATTGTTTGTAGTTTTCCTCTGGACATGTAGGATAATCTTACAGAACTCTGCATGCAGGGTTTTCGATAGGGTGTTTGTCCCATTTGATGAAATCTTGTTTTGCAAGTGGACCCAACACCTCGCTGCCTTAAAGTGCAATTGGTTCAATGACATATTCAATTAGTTTTAGCCAAATTTTAATAGGTATTCCCATTTGAATTTGCTTTTTAATGGCGTAGAATGCCCTGCGTGCTTTCTCTCTCAGTTCATTCAATGCCTCATTAAGGTGTCCAGTTGAGCTTATTTTTAAACCTAAGTAATTGTAGTGTGTGCAGTACTCTATATATTTTGTACCAATTGAGAACTTTGGTCTAATTCCCTGAGATCTGGATCTTCTCTGGAAAATCATTATTTTAGTATTTTTGGGGTTTACTCCAAGGCCCCGGTCTGGCAGTACTGCTCTAGCAGATCCAGGCTCTGCTGTAGGCCATGTGCTGTGGGTGACAGCAGGCATAGGTCATCTGCGAAGAGTAGGCATTTAGGGGCTGAGGATTTTTCTAGAATAGCGGCCAATTCCTTGATTTAAATACTGAAGAGTGGAGGGCTCAGATTACAACCCTGACGAAGGCCCCGCCCCTGGTTAAAGAATTATGTTATTTTCTTGCCAATTTTAATGCTGCACGTATTGCCAGTATACATTGGTTTAATTATGTCATATGTTTTACCCCCTAGACCACTTTCAATAACTTTGTAGAACAGTCCTGTATGCCAAATAGAATCAAATGCTTTTTGGAAGTCGATAAAGCAAGCGTATATTTTGGTATTATTTTGGTGGACATGTTTATCTATCAGGGTGTGTAGGGTGTAAATATGATCAGTTGTGCGATGTTTTGGTATAAATCCAATTTGGCTTTTACTCAAGACATTGTGCTTATTAAGGAAGTTTAGAACTTTTACATTTATAATACTACAGAAAACCTTCCCCGGGTTACTGTTCACACAAATGCCTCTGTAATTGTTAGGGTCAAATTTGTGTCACGTTCCTGACCTGTTTTCTGTTGTTTTTGTATGTGTTTAGTTGGTCAGGGCGTGAGTTGGGGTGGGCATTCTATGTTATGTGTTTCTATCTTGGGTCAAATGTGTTGCCTGATATGGTTCTCAATTAGAGGCAGGTGTTTCACGTTTCCTCTGATTGAGAACCATATTAAGGTAGGCTGTTCTCACTGTTTGTTTGTGGGTGATTGTTGCTGTGTCTGTGTTTTGTTGCACCACACGGTACTGTCTCGTTCGTTCATTCGTTTTTCCGGTTCGTGCGTTCTTCGTGATATTGTAGTTCTCATGTTCAGGTCTGTTTAACGTCATTTGTTGTTTTGAAAATTGTTCAAGTGTCTTTCGTGTCAGTGTTTGTCTTGTCTAATTAAATCATCATGTATTTATCACCCGCTGCGTCTTGGTCCACTCTCTCCCCGAAAGACGAACGTTACAATTTGTCTGTTTTTAAAGATTGGGGTTATGAGTCCTTGATTCCAGATGTCAGGGAAATAACCTACACTCAGGATCAAATTAAACTGTTTTAATATAGCCAATTGACATTTTGCACTAGTGAGTTTGAGAATCTCATTTAGGATGCCATCAGGTCCGCATGCTTTTTTAAATTTGAGAGCCTGAAGTTTCTTATAGAGCTCCTGGTCAGTAATTGGGGAGTCCAATGGATTTTGATTGTCCTTTCTCTCTCTCCCTCTCCCTCTCCCTCTCTCTCTCCCTCACACCTTAACTTTCTTATTCCTCTCTTTCTTTATCTCTCCCACTCTCTCCTTCTTTCCCACTTTCTCTTTCTACATCTTTCCCACTCCCACTTCCTCACTCTCTCCCTTCCCACTCTCTCTGTCATCTCTTACCTACATCCTCCAGTACCTCGGACCGTCTGTCCTTGTCCACCTTGATGAAGCGGAGTGTCCTCATGGACTTGCCATAGCCAATGGTGTAGCGGTCCACCGGCCGACCGTCCAGCTCGTTGGGAGGTTCCCAGCTTACCCTCAGGCCCTTGTCCACCAACGTCAGCTGCACGTTCCGCGGCCGCAGGGGCTTGTCGGCTAACACACACCACACACACACACACACACACACACACAAACATCACAAAAACATAAAATCTTCAGTAAATGAAAGCATTATAGAATACTAAATGTTGGTAAATATTCCAAAGAATGAGGGGGAGGGGCTGATCAATGAAATTAAAACCAGATGAGGAATGGTGAGAGTGAGGGCTATTTGTCTGTCTTCTTTTTGTCTGCATTTATTGCAAACAAAGCAAAGCAAATACCAGTATAACACATTTTTTTTTTAACAAAATACATGCGGAAAGATAACATTTGAGATCTCTTCATGTACCCTTTCCTTTGATGCCATTGAAAATGCACGTGTTATTGAGACGACAGCAGAATCCAACATCAGACCGAGCAAATGCAATAAAGCATTTAGTGGAGTATTAACACATGAATATAAAACTCCCAATCTAACTCGTGTGAACGGCGCGTGCGAGCGTGCAGTTGATAAATCTCCAGCAGTCGATAATGATTCGGCATTGACAACACTCCAGCTGTGACGCCCACACAGAAGACCACATAACTGAATTCATGACAATCACAAACAACGCCTGTAAGGAGTCTATCGTTTGCTCGGATAACACAACTTCAGCTGATTCTTATCTTCTGTAATGCCAAAAGACAATTATTACACATAGTCAAAGGGATGCACAGGAGTCGTGGTTACACTATTTAAGTATCTGCTAGGTGAATATGAAAAATTGATGAAGTCCTGAACTGTGTGAAGAAAATCCCCGTCTGATGCCCATGATCAGTGTGCAACCTCTCCAACAGTCTACAGGGTGCCTTCCTCTATCACGCTCACTAACTGTCTGTAGAAGTCTCCGGCAGTAGTTTCCAGGTGTCAATCCAGTCAGAATCCTCCTCGCTCATCATTTCCAAATGGAAATCATCCCGAAACAGTTTGTGGAAGCCACTAGTAACTCCTGTCAATCATACTGCAGTAAGCAGGCTCTCCCAACTCTTTATTGGACTGATCTGTTTTCTCTGCCTTCCTCTATATAGCGCTTCTCATCACTATGTCTGCTTACTGTATGACGCAACCACTCTGGCGCCTAGCCCAGGAACACAGCCAAACACAATAACTGGAGATACTGTTAGTGTGTGTGTGTGTGTGTGTGTGTGTGTGTGTGTGTGTGTGTGTGTGTGTGTGTGTGTGTGTGTGTGTGTGTGTGTGTGTGTGTGTGTCTAATAATAAACCATTTATGAAGGAAGAAAGTTGACTTTGAGGCTAATATCATCATTTAGACAGTCTGGCTGAAGTCAAAGAGGTTGCAGTGTAACTGTGGTATATTTATATTATATTTACGTTGTTTAATAGTGTCATACTAATTTGGCTTTTGTTGTTTTTCCCCCCAAGAAAACCCTAAGATACTGTGCATGTGTGTTGGGTGTGATAGTTGCGATAGTTTGACTATGTAAGGAATGAGGATGTAAGAGCTGTCGCTCTCCTCATCCTCAGATGAGGTGAGGAGAGAAGGATCTTCTGACCAAAATGCGGAGTCTGGGAAATATGCCATCTTTATTATAAATTACAATGATGCAGATGGCAACACGAAAACTAAACAAAACACTTTCAAACTACAAAATAACAAAACGACGTAGAACGAAAACCTGAACATAAACTTACATAACTGAAACGTAAACTCACGAACAGGCAACAGACGACATCGAAACAAAACGAACAGCCAAACAGTCCCGTTTGTGAATATACATCGATAACGACACGAAGACATCACAGGAGACAATCACCCACAAACACACAGTGATAATGCCCTACCTAAATATGACTCTTGATTAGAGGAAAATGCAAACCACCTGCCTCTAATCAAGAGCCATACCAGGCACACCGAAACCAACATAGAAACAGATAACATAGACTGCCCACCCAAAACACATGCCCTGACCATAAACACATAAAAAACAACATAAAACAGGTCAGGACTGTTACAGTACCCCCCCCTCAAGATGCGCACGCCGGGCGCACAAGCACAAAGTCCAGGGGAGGGTCCGGGTGGGCAGTTGACCACGGTGGTGGTTCCGGCTCAGGACGCTGTCCCCATACCACCATAGTCACTCCCCTCTTCTTTCTACCCCTTCTAATGCCCACCCTAACACTACCTTCCCCTAAATAAACAGCTAGCACCAGGACAAGGGGCAGCACCGGGACAAGGGGTAGCACCGGGACAAGGGGCAGCACCAGAACAAGGGGCAGCACCAGGATAAGGACCATCACTGGGACAAGGGGCAGCACCGGGACAAGGGGCAGCACCGGGACAAGGGGCAGCACCGGGACAAGGGGCAGCACCGGGACAAGGGGCAGCACCGGGACAAGGGGCAGCACCGGGACAAGGGGCAGCACCGGGACAAGGGGCAACACCGGGACAAGGGGCAGATCCCGGCTGAAGGACTCTGGCAGGTCCTGTTTGGACGGCTCTGGCAGGTCCATGCTGGCTGACGGCTCTCTACGCTCATGGCAGGCTGACGGCTCTTGACGCTCATGGCAGGCTGACGGCTCTCGACGCTCATGGCAGGCTGACGGCTCTCGACGCTCATGGCAGGCTGACGGCTCTCGACGCTCATGGCAGGCTGACGGCTCTCGACGCTCATGGCAGGCTGACGGCTCTCGACGCTCATGGCGCTCTGACGGCTCTGGCTGCTCATGGCTCTCTGACGGCTCTGGCTGCTCATGGCTCACTGACGGCTCTGGCTGCTCATGGCTCTTTGACGGCTCTGGCTGCTCATGGCTCTTTGACGGCTCTGGCTGCTCATGGCTCTCTGACGGCTCTGGCTGCTCATGGCTCGCTGGCGGCTCTGGCAGATCCTGTCTGGTTGGCGGCTCTGGCAGATCCTGTCTGGTTGGCGGCTCTGGCAGATCCTGTCTGGTTGGCGGCTCTGGCAGATCCTGTCTGGTTGGCGGCTCTGGCAGATCCTGTCTGGTTGGCGGCTCTGGCAGATCCTGTCTGGCTGACGGCTCTAGCGGCTCCTGTCTGGCTGACGGCTCTAGCGGCTCCTGTCTGGCGGATGGCTCTGTAGGCTCATGGCAGACGGGCGGCTTTGCAGGCTCATGGCAGACGGGCGGCTTTGCAGGCTCATGGCAGACGGATGGCTCAGACGGCGCTGGGGAGACGGATGGCTCAGATGGCGCTGGAGAGACGGATGGCTCAGATGGCGCTGGGGAGACGGATGGCTCAGATGGCGCTGGGGAGACGGATGGCTCAGATGGCGCTGGGGAGACGGATGGCTCAGATGGCGCTGGGGAGACAGATAGCTCTGTAGGGAGGAGAAGGAGAGACAGCCTGGTGCGTGGTCTAGGCACCGGCTGCGCTGGAGAGGAGGAAACAGCAGGAGAGAGAACCCGGAGAGACAGCCTGGTACGGGGGGCTGCCACCGGAGGACTGGTACATGGAGGTGGCACCGGATATACCGGACCGTGAAGGAGGACACGTGCTCTTGAGCACCGAGCCTCCCCAACCCTACCAGGTTGAATGAACCCCGTAGCCCTGCCAGTGCGGCGAGGTGGAATAGCCCGCACTGGGCTATGCAGGCGAACCGGGGACACCACCTGTAAGGCTGGTGCCATGTACACCGGCCCGAGGAGACGTACTGGAGACCAGCTACGTTGGGCCGGCTTCATGGCACCCGGCTCGATGCCCAACCTAGCCCTCCCAGTGCGGCAAGGTGGAATAGCCCGCACTGGGCTAAGCACGCGTACTGGGGACACCGTGCGCTTTACCGCATAACACGGTGTCTTACCAGTACGACGCCTTCTACCTCCACGGTAAGCACGGGGAGTTGGCTCGGGTATCCTACCCGGCTTTGCCACACTCCTCGTGTGCCCCCCCCCCAAGAAATTTTTGGGTCTTACTCACGGGCTCCCAACCGCGTCGTCGCGCTGCCTCCTCATACCAGCGCTCCTGGGCTGTGGCTGCCCTCTTCTCCTCCTTAGGACGGCGATATTCCCCTGGTTGAGCCCAAGGTCCTCTACCGTCCAATATCTCCTCCCAAGTCCAGAAATCCTTATTGCTCCGTCGAGCATTCCCATACCGCTTGGTCTCTGTATTTTGGTGGGTGATTCTGTAAGAGCTGTCGCTCTCCTCATCCTCAGATGAGGTGAGGAGAGAAGGATCTTCTGACCAAAATGCGGAGTCTGGGAAATATGCCATCTTTATTATAAATTACAATGATGCAGATGGCAACACGAAAACTAAACAAAACACTTTCAAACTACAAAATAACAAAACGACGTAGAACGAAAACCTGAACATAAACTTACATAACTGAAACGTAAACTCACGAACAGGCAACAGACGACATCGAAACAAAACGAACAGCCAAACAGTCCCGTTTGTGAATATACATCGATAACGACACGAAGACATCACAGGAGACAATCACCCACAAACACACAGTGATAATGCCCTACCTAAATATGACTCTTGATTAGAGGAAAATGCAAACCACCTGCCTCTAATCAAGAGCCATACCAGGCACACCGAAACCAACATAGAAACAGATAACATAGACTGCCCACCCAAAACACATGCCCTGACCATAAACACATAAAAAACAACATAAAACAGGTCAGGACTGTTACAGAGGATAGTTTTAGTGTTGTGTAAGGGGACATGTGTGAAAGTGTGTGTGTGTGTGTCCCTGGTTTTTTGGAAAGTGTGTGTGTGTGTGTTTGTATGCAACAGAGCAAGCAGCATGTGCAGCATTAAGCCCTAAGGTGAAGTCGTAGCAACGTCCAAAAATTGTCTTAGAAACCCTCTGGGTCATGCACCTGCGCTTCTCTGCAGATCTGATTTCTACTGCCTACCAACGCCTTTTTCCCCACAAGAGACACACACACATTCACACACTAACCCTCATACAACTCTCCACAAATTCAGCAAACCAGTGAAACCATGGCCCAATATACTCATTCCTTCACATAATCAACACACCAACCCCAAACCATCATGACATCATGGTTCTCTGTAACCAGCACAGGGTATGAGTAGACTACACTGCAATGCTACCTACTCACCAAGAGGAATGCGAATCCTGTGAATTAGGAGTTCACACTTTCTCTTTTTACACACGCATTCTGTCCAACACACACACTCTCTACACACACACTCTCTCTCTCTCTATTCTCTCTGTGACGGATGTTCACTAGCCCAGGTGCTACCTGTTTAACCAAACATAACCGCGCCCAGAGATGACATCCTGAGGTGAGACCCATCAGCGGCAGGGTTGATGGACACCTGAGTGACAGGTGAGAGAGCCTGGGTCGGCCCCACGTCAGGTGATCAAACGCGCTTGCAGTCGACACGCTGGAAGGTATTAGCTACATGTTTTCGCTCCCTGTCTGTCAGTCTGTCTCAATCGATGTTTCTCTCTACCCGGACTTTCCCCCTGTGTTACAGTACAAACCCAAAGCTTAAATCGGAGATCTGCCAATCCTGTAGAAGTGCTCCTGTAGAATTCCTCTTGGTGAGGTGGAATGGAGAAATTCTTGTGGCTTGTGAGGACACGAATCCCTCTTTTCCCCTTCTGCCTTTCTCTAACTTGAATCTCTCTCTGTCTCTCTGTCACCCAACCAGTGACCTCCTGTCGACTCTGTTCAATAGCCTGGTCCCTCCCCAGAACTCCTCTTATTTTGTTCATCACAATGCTACTGTAGTGTCATACTTGGCGAGGCTTTTGGGGATTTTAGGCCTTTTCTGCTTTTACTAAGTGCTTATTGTAAGAAATGAATAGCCCTCAGTACTGTGTGGAAGTCTGGAGGAGTAAAAGATGAAGGGGGAGCAGTGGACAAGAAAAGGACAAAACCACAACAAACAGCATCTACGTTTAATTGGATGACCTCACTCACTGAGCATGCATGTCTGGGAGAAAGAGTGAGAGTGAGAGAGCCGGAGAGAGAGGGAATAGAGAAAGTGAGTAAAGACAGGAATTAGAAATAAGGAAGTCAGACAAAGAGGGTTCAGAAAGATTTAATGGGAAACGGAGAGAGATAGAGAGAGGCGATAGGGGAGAAAGGGTAAGGGAGAAGAGAGGGCTATTGTAACGTGGCAGCTAAATCAGATCAACAGGGATTAGCTGGCTAATCTTCTCCAAAACTCCAGCCTTTTGAATTTTTTCACTCAGGCCTTTTTTTCCCTCTGGTGTGCAACAGGTACTCTCACAGCAAGTGTGAGCGTGGCTCCCAAATTTATTTCACAAACCGTGCGCTCTAGGCACTTCTAAAACATCTGTACTCTCTGTGGATCGGAAATCTCTGTCTGCCTGTGCTATCTCCATTTTACACTTCACCTGCTAACATGGAATGGAGAGTGATAAATGAGACCCCAGTGAGACACAAGGTCACCTGCCTCTGCCCCTCAACCTGCTCAGGGAGAACTTCCTATCTGACCGATCAAAGTGCTGGATCATTGGTCAGTCTGCCAAGTGGTTTGGCTTCAACGTGTCTTGTTGTTGTCGTCATCGTTTTAGCATATTTTACACCTCCCTGTCACACTGAATAACCCTCCCACTGGGCACAGACGTCAATTCAACGTCTATCCTACGTTGATTCAACGCGATTTAATTTGACACGGCGTGGGAACAGCGTTGATTCAACCTGTGTGTGCCCAATGGGCTTCTACTGACAAGAATGATGGTTAGGTGATGTGCTCAGGGAGGTCTTTTGAGATGGATATTCCATGCCTCTGTCCACCCCGATGTTCATCATTCCAATTAGTTAGAAGCATGTGTTTACCTATTCTCCTATCCCTATGGTAACAGAGGAAACTGAGAGACACCTGTTTCCAGTGGCGAACCATGGCTATTGGACCTAGGCCTTCAGTGGGTAAAAAAAATCTTCCAACACGTCGTACCAAACTCAAAACAGAAAAATAACATAGCATCACTTAATGTGCCCGACTGAATCTAACAGACCTGAGGCTAAGCCACGCTTCATGCTGCCACTCACACAGACATAGCAACAGCAACTGCTGACACAGCCTAACGCCATCACTATCCCACTATCACCAAAAGCGACAACAGTGACACATCAAAGGATGTGAGTGTAACAGGCGTGTGATGCTGAAAGGACAGTGTCCGTAATACGGACAGCTCTTTGGTCTTGGCCATAGTGGAGTTTGGAATGTGACTGTTTGAGGTTGTGGACAGGTGTCTTTTATACTGATAACAAGTTCAAACAGGTGCCATTAATACAGGTAACGAGTGGAGGACAGAGGAGCCTCTTAAAGAAGAAGTTACAGGTCTGTGAGAGCCAGAAATCTTGCTTGTTTGTAGGTGACCAAATACTTATTTTCCACCATAATTTGCAAATAAATTCATTAAAAATCCTACAATGTGATTTTCAGAATTTTTTTCTTCTCATTTTGTCTGTCATAGGTGAAGTGTACCTATAATGAAAATTACAGGCCTCTCTCATCTTTTTAAGTGGGAGAACATGCACAATTGGTGGCTGACTAAATACTTTTTTTGCCCCACTGTATCAACCAATAAGCATCCAGGATCCAAACAACCTGTTTTATAATGATCATTTGAAACTTAAGTTCTTGTTGAAAGTTCATCTTGAAAAGGGCAAAACTAACAAATTAGCAACAACATCCTCTTCGATAACACCTGCTGCAGCCGCTACATGCTTTTAACTAACCTACAACAAAGTAGTTATTTAGACCGTGGGAAAACTACTGCTCACTATTGCGCAATGACTTGTCGGCCTTAGAGAAGGCAGAAGTTTCCATACGTTTTTGTAAAAATTGTCCCACCCATTACAAGTCTAAATGTGATTGGTTGATTCCACTGTCACTCCAAAATTCTGCCATAATCAGGGTTGGGTTCAATTAATTTTAATTCAAGTAATTGTATAAAGTAACCCAAATTCTAATTCCAATTCCACATTTTCCTAATTGGAAAGGGAAAGAGAATTGGAATTTGACTGTAATGTAAATGGAATTGACCCCAACCCTGGCGCTAATACAGGTGAATGGCAGATGCCTTCTATTTAGCTTCTGAGGGCCTAGCCAATGGCTGAATTAGGTAGCTAGATTTGTCTCCCCCGAGACAACCAAAAATAAATCCTGATTGGATTTATGTGTTGTCTTATCCCTTTCCATCACAAACGGAAGAGATTAAATCAGAATTTTGTTGAAAATAATCATATAAGGGGCCTCATGAGTGGCGCAGCACTCCATTACAGTGCTTGAGGTGTCACTACAGACCCGGGTTCGATCCCAGGCAGCCGGCCGCGACCGGGAGACCAATGAGGTGGCGCTCAATTGGCCCAGCGTCTTCTGGGTTAGGGGAGGGTTTGGCCGGCCGGGATGTCCCATCGCGCTCTAGCGACTCCCTGTGGCGGGCCGGGCGCATGCACGCCTTCCTCGGTTGTCAGTTGTACGGCGTTTCCTCCGACACATTGGTGCGACTGGCTTCCTGATTAAGCAAGAAGTGTGTCAAGAAGCAGTGCGGCTAGGCAGGGTTGTGTTTCGGAGGACGCACGGCTCTCAACTTTTTCCTCTCCCGAGTCCGTACGGGAGTTGCAGCAATGGGACAAGACTGTAACTACCAATTGGATATCACGAAAAAAAGGGTAAAAAAAAAAGTCAAATACCATTGAAATATTTTTGAAAAGAGGAAATAGAAATGAAATGTATATTTTAATACTAAAACAATGATTTGATCAACTCCTTAGGGATTATCTGAAGACATAGAAGGCCCTCACCTCTTACACCGGTGGTGAGGATATTTTGGAGGGGAGCGCGCTCTGATACAGAGGAGCTAGTCTTCACAGCACGCACAACAAGACCCGTGGACACGATAATAAGTGGCAGGTATCGGATTTTAAACCTAACACTAATCTTAACATTAACCACACAGCTAACCTTATGCCTGACCCTAACCTTAAATGAACCTTAAATTAAGATCAAAAATCACATTTTTGTTTTCATGGATTTTTACAGTGCTTTCAGAAAGTATTCACACTCCTTGACTTTTTTTCACTGGCCTACACACAATACCCCATAATGTCAAAGTAGAATTATGTTATTTTTATTTTATTTTTTATATTTTTTATAAATGAATTAAAAATAAAAAGTATTCAACCCCTTTGTTATGTCAAGCCTAAATAAGTTAAAGAGTAAAATGTTGCTTAAAAAGTCACGTAATCATATGGAATTGTTTTTAGGTGGTCATACCATGGATAAATTAGCTACCTGATTTTGAATATTAGGACCCTTGTAGGTATCAAAAAACATATTGGATTAAATGTTGAATTCGGCCATTACTACTATAGCCCATAGAAACATATTGTCATACGTTCATAAATGTCAAAACAGACAGTCAAAAAATAATATCTAGTAGATATTAGAAAGTTTAGGAAATATTTTAGTTTTTTGGACACATATTTAGCCCCCTTGTTTAGGGGGGAACAAAACTACCTCCATACTTCCATTCATTTTTTAAACCGGTACCGGTTACCTTCAGATGAGTCCCGTGACACTTGTGGAGGTAGTAGAGCGAAACGGAGAATCTCCCCTTTCCATAGCGGGGTCATATTAGTTTGTAGCCCAAACGGTTCGGACACTACCGATAGAAGTTGGCACATCAGCGGTACCGAGTCCCATGGGGTTTGTGGGGGGTCGTGCGCAAAACGGAAAACACCATCCTGTTCGTGAGAGTCTCATCTTTCCATAGAGTGATTGACACGCTACAAACGTTTTTGTGAGAAGACCAATTTTTGGGATGTCTCATAGTCTGACAAACACGGCTGTAGCTCACCGACCTTCCACCGCAGATGCTGAAGGCTGACATGCGTTGGATTGAGACGGTGGTCATATCTCTAGCTTAAATTGACAGATTTTGATGAGGATTTTTTTATTATGTTACTTAGATTGTTGCACGGGGGAGTCATTAGACTCTTACTAACATGATTTTTGAATGACTACCTCATCTCTCTACACCACCAATACAGAAAATTGTTAGGTCCCTCAGTAGAGCAGTGAAGGTCAAACACAGATTCAACCACAAAGAGCAGGTAGATGGGTAAAAAATAACAATAGTCACTACAAAGATACAAATGTCTTTCATAACTCAGTTGCCGGAGAGGGATTGGTGACTTTGGTGACTTTGAAACAGTTACAGAGTTTAATGGCTGTGATTGGAGAAAACTGAGGATGGATCAACAACATTGCAGTTACCCCACAACACTAACCCAATTGATAGAGTGAAATGAAAGAACCCTGTATAGATAAAAAATATAAAAAAACATGCATCCTGTTTGCAACAAGTAATACTGCAAAATATATGGCAAAGCAATTCACTTTTTGTCCTGAATACAAAGTGTTACATTTGGGGCAAATCCAATACAACACATTACTGAGTACCAAGTGGTGGCTGCATCATGTTATCGGTATGCTTGTAATCGTTAAGGACTGGGGAGTGTTTCAGGATAAAAATGTAACGTATTGGAGCTAAGTCGGCGGTGCTGAAGACAGTGAATGTTCCTGAGTGGCTGAGTTACAGTTTTGACTTAACGAACCAGTTAAAAGTTTGAACACACCTGCTTATTCAATGGTTTTTCTTCATTTTTTAAAAATGTTCTACATTGTAGAACAATAGTGAAGACATCCAAACAATGAAATAACCAAAGAAGTGTTAAACAAATCAAAATATATTTGATATTTTAGATTCTTCAAAGTAGCCACCCTATGCCTTGATGACAGCTTTGCAAACTCTTGGCATTCTCTCAACCAGCTTCACCTGGAATGCTTTTCAAACAGTCTTGAAGGATTTCCCATATATGCTGAGCACTTGTTGGTGGCTTTTCCTTCACTCCGCAGTGCAACACATCCCAAAGCATCTAAAATTAGTTGAAGTTGGGTGATTGTGGAAGCCAGGTCATCTGATGCAGCACTCCACATTACTCTCCTTCTTGGACAAATAGCCCTTACACAGCCTGGAGGTGTGTTGGGTCATTGTCCTGTTGAAAAACAAATGATAGTCCCACTAAGTGCAAACCAGATGGGATGGCATATCGCTGCTGAATGCTGTGGTAACCATGCTGGTTAAGTGTGCCTTAAATTCTAAATAAATCACAGACAGTGTCAACATGCTTCAACGTGGGGGCCACACATGCGGAGAGCATCCGTTCACCTACTCTGTGTCTCACAAACCAAAGGACAGGACATATTTCCACCATTCTAATGTCCATTGCTCATTTCTTGGCCCAAGCAAGTCCCTTCTTTTTATTTGTGTCCTTTAGTAGTGGTTTGTTTGCAGAAATTCGACCATGAAGGCCTGATTCATGCAGTCTTCTCTGAACAGTTGATGTTGAGATGTTTCTGTTACTTGAACTCTGTGAAGCATATATTTGGACTGCAATGTCTGAGGCTGGTAACTCTAATGAACTTTTGCTTTGCAACAGAGGTAACTCTGGGTTTTCCTTTCCTGTGGCGGTCCTCATGAGAGCCAGTTTCATCATAGCACTTGATTGTTTTTGCGACTGCACTTGATGACACTTTCAAAGATCTTGAAATTGTCCAGATTGACCTACCTTCATGTCTTAAAGTAATGATGGACTGTCATTTCTCTTTGCTTATTTGAGCTGTTCTTGCCATAATATGGATTTGCTTTTTACCAAATAGAGCTATCGTCTGTATACCACCCCTACCTTGTCACAACACAACTGATTGGCTTAAACACATTAAGAAGGAAAGAAATTCCACAAATTAATTTTTAACAAGGCACACCTGTTAATTGAAATGCATTCCAGGTGACTACTTCATGCATGGTTGAGAGAATGTCAAGAGTGTGCAAAGCTGTCATCAAGGCAAAGGGTGACTACTTTGAAGAATCTCAAATATAAAATATGACACATTTTTTGGTTACTACATGATTCCATATGTGTTATTTCATAGTTTTGATGTCTTCACTATTATTCTACAATGTAGAAAATTGTACAAACATTTCAGAAAATGCCTTGAATGAGTAGATGAGTCAAACTTTTGACTGGTACTGTAAATCTATTTGAAAATATATGGCAAGACCTGAAAATGGTTGTCCAGCAATGATCAACAACCAATTTGACAGAGCTTGATGAATTTGGGAAAGAATAATGGGCAAACGGTGTGGAAAGCTCTTAGAGATTAACTCAGAAAAAGTCACAGCTGTAATCAATGCCAAAAGTGCTTCTACCAGGTATTGACTGTGAATACTTATATAAATGAGATATTTCTATTTTTAAATATTCAATCAATTTGACACAATTTCAAAAATCATGTTTTCAATTTGTCATTATGGGTATTGTGTGTAGATGTGTGACAAAAAAAATATTTAATCCATTTTGATTTCAGGCTGTAACATAACAAAATGTGGAATAAGTCAAGGGGTTTGAATACTTTCTGAAGGAACTATAGCCAATTTTGACTTTCGAGAGGAAATCCTTCACCTCTGCCTCCAGGACAAGAATCATCCCAATAAAAGTTAAACTGCTAATACGTGGAAGCTATAGTGACACCTGGACGCATATGCAGCGAGATTGACAGAAACTTTATGAGAAAGTGAACCATTTCCTCCTTGCCCCTTCTCCCTGCGAGGTTGGAGTTGAAAGCCGGGCCATCATGAAGTTGCTACTGGCGCCAATTAGAATACCCTTTTGGCACTGTGACGTCCCATTATCAATTAAAGCAGTTTTTTCTTTATATTTTTTGGTGTGGTGATTGATACTAATCATATGGCTTATGATCTCATATTCGTCATCTTATTTTAATTGTAGAGCAAAGCTACTTCAGTGTGCGCCAATGAGGTAAGCGCATATTCCATGACTCCTGCGCTCAAAAGGCTACATCACATTTTCCTTCCAGACCAGAAACGATGAAAGACCTAGTTGCACGGCCCAAATTCATTATTATTGCTCACTTTGACTGGTATGTTCATTCCCCATCTGCAAACTGTTAAGCATTTTTCTTTTCATAATTTGTCGCCAAAATAATATACTTTCCCTCATATTTTGCATAGTTTGTTTTTGCCACACAAACCAGAAGATCTGCTAAAATGAATCTCTCTCGCAAACACTTTTTCCTGCAATGCAACGTGGTAATTATGATATATGTCCCAGCAGCAGCTCAATTAGAAGCTATTGGTCTCTTGACATGATATAAAACAAACAAAGAAAAACAATTGCGGATTGGGAACTGGATATATTATATTTATGGGGTAAATAATTCATTGATTATCGATTAGGCTATTAGCCCAGTTCCACATATCCCAGACATAAATCAATCAATAAAGTGCTACCCCACTAGTGAAAAACGGAAACCATGCATCTGCTCTGAAAATATAAATTAAAAGGCTGATTTTACCTGTTAATCCAATACTTGATGCACAGAAGGTGACGAAAAGCACTAAGAGAGTCCGTGCTGCGGTGGATGCCATAGTGAGTATAGTGCGCCAGTCTCGCAGTGCTGCGCAACAGAGGGAAAGGGGAGGGAGAGAGAAGTCTGGCTGGACTGGGAGCACCTTCAGCGGGGAAGGAAATAACCGGATGCATCTGGTTTTCAGGGGAAACCATAGAGTAAGATAGAGTACTCATCTTTGTATCTGTGCCATTATAGCGTCTGTGACAGTATGGGCAGTGCCGTTGAGGCAATCTTCATTTTGAAATAGCACATTTTCTTCTTCACGATTGGTTGATCCCTCCTGATGAACCCGTTGGACATGACTCCAACAGGGTCACCAAATGCAGTTGGAAGTACTACATTAAAATGGCGGAAGTCTCTAATGGCGCTGCCAATGTTAATACAGCCTTTTGGCCACTAGATGCCGCTATCATTCTCTATAGAGGAAATGGAAGTGAGCCTGTGACATGACTTCCGCTTTTGGATATTAACCAGTATTCCCAGAGATACTTCAGAGGAGATAAGAATCTCAGTGGCCAATGAATGGGGAAACGTATAACGCCCCACCCAGCAGCCTGTCGACCAATCGCATTCACATTGTTAGGCTGCGTCACGCCGTTGCTAAGCTAATCATCAAACAATCCCTTCCAAAAGTCAGGATAAGAGTCGAGAAACCTGCCTATTTTCCTCAAAAGTACTTAATTTCGCACGCTTCTTGTTCACGTAAATCATGCTCATGTTGGGTTTTTCTGCTAGTGCACAAATGACTGCCATTGACTCCTTGAATGAGAGATCTCCTTGTCGGAGTGTATCCAGAATGCACCACGTGGCCCATTGACAACGTACAGGCAATGCACGCAGTGGGCATTAATATGATTCCAATGGAGTTTCCCATCTCCTCAAAAGTGTCTCTGGTATTTCTGAGTTAACGAGGCGATACATCGTCTTAACTCCTTCTCCACATTTACTGGATTGGTTGAACAGTGCAGAAAATAACCTCCCCCCGACAGTTAAAGAAGGAAATGCCCCTCAGATGTTTCTTTTACGCCTGATACGTTAGGTTAAATGAGAGCGGTGGGACAGACAGATCATTGGCGCTCTGTTCCCCCTACTGTACGTCTGTCTTCCACTTTCGCACCGCGATGGAGGAATGGGACTAACCCCAAATTATTCCAGAGCTAGAGTCTATAGCAAGGGAAATTAGGCCTAAATCAGTTTTCAAAACTGTATCCTACCATTTGGCAGACATAAAATTGTCAAAAGCTGTGTGATTCTATGTCTAAATTCTCAGTCAACCTGTCTTTTTGAAGTAATAAAATATGTGCATGTAATAGAGTAGGAACCAACGTTTTTTTTATAGTTTTTTCCACGAGACAATTATTATTGGGGAACATGTAGAATGTATAAAATCAAACATTATATATAGGGCTATACTTGCACCCCCTTATGATTTACATTTGGTTGAGTTGTCAACTAACGTGAGTTCAACGTGAAATCAACAACAAAAAATTCACCATGTCATTGGATTTAGGTGAAAAAAATTATAAAATTCTCTTACGTTGATTACTTTTTCAAATCCAATCAGTTTCCCACATTGATTCAATGTCATCACATTGACTTTTTTGGTTGAAATAATGTGGAAACATTGATTCAACCAGTTTTTGCCCGGTGGGTTGCTATCGTTCAGATGACTGCTTTGTCCGGAAGGTTTGCGCCTTGCCTCCAATAACCACAGCCTGAAAGGGCAATTCCGCTACTTTTCAACCTCACAGTCATTATCTCCATCACCAAACCTGTGTCTACATATGTTAAAACAGCGTGTTTCTATGATCTGCTGTTCAAAATGTATGACAAAAGGTTTTTAAAAACTGCTTCTCTGTGATATCACAGGGTAGGATTAAAAGTAAGAACAATTTGGATTTTCAAAACCTGCCTAGCCAGAGGGAGGGTATTTTCTTACTCCCCACATCACCGCGCATCTCATAGTGTTTAAAAATCACTGTTTACATTTTTATTTTTAAATCAACTTTTGATGATGTCTTCGGGTTGAACTTTTTAACTTTATATACATCCATATCTTTTTTTCTCATCTGTAGACACTGCTATTGTGCTGGATATTTAAAAAAAAATGAGGTTGCAAAATGGTGGTTACTGCAAGGAGAATCTAAGCCTTGGTAAAAGGAAAAGTCATTGGCGATTTTACAAACATTCACATTAGTTCCCCGTGTCCTGTGAGGGTGGAGATGAGAATGCTTGCCCTCCGAAACAGCGTAGAGGTAATAAATAAATCTCTTCAAAGTAGTATAGACTGGCCTATCTCGTAACATCTGCCGTTTGACTTCTGGGCCCACATGGCTATGCTTGGGTTTTTGGTTCTCAGTTGAAATGGTTTTATTGTTCCCTCGGTGAAGGACATGTTACGTTCTCCAGAAGGCCAGAAGAAGTTATGCAAGACACAGTCATATGTCTTGTTGACCTCAAGATGGCCTGCCATACTACCATCTGGGCCAATCGTCTTGCTCAGGAGTGAAGCGAGAACAACATTTCCTCATTAGAACACCATCTCTGTCAAAGTCACCCACCAGATCTTCATCAAACTCCTCATATGGACGTACACTACATGACCAAAAGTATGCAGTCACCTGCTCATCAAACATCTCTTTCCAAAATCATGGGCATTGATATGGTGTCGGTCCCCTTTTTGCTTCTATAACAGCCTCCACTCTTCTGGGAAGGCGTTCCACTAGATGTCGGAACATTACTGCACAGACTTAATTCCATTCAGCCACAACAGAATTAGTGAAGTCGGGCACTGATGTTAGGCGATTAGGCCTGGCTCACAGTCGCCGTAGTGAGGTCAGGGCTCTGTGCAGGCCCATCAAGTTCTTCCACATGGATCTCGACTAACCATTTCTGTATGGACCTTGCCTTGTGCACGGGGGCATTGTCATGTTGAAACAGGAAAGGGCCTTCCCTAAACTGCTGCCACAAAGTTGGAAGCACAAAATAGTCTAGAATGTTGTTGTATGCTGTAGTGTTTCCCTTCACTGGAAGTAAGAGGCCTAACCCAAAGCACGAAAAACAGCCCCAGATCATTATGCATTGGGGCAAGTAGCGTTCTCCTGGCATCCATCAAACCCAGATTCGTCCATCGGACTTCCAGATGGTGAAGCCTGATTCATCACTCCAGAGAACGCGTTTCCGCTGCTCCAGAGTCTAATGGCGGTGAGCTTTACACGACTCGAGCCGACGCTTGGCATTGCACATGGTGATCTTAGGCATGTGTGCGGCTGTTCGGCCATGGAATCCCATTTCATGAAGCTCCCGATGAACAGTTCTTGTGCTGACGTTGCTTCCAGAGGCAATTTGAAACTCGGAAGTGAGTGTTGAAACCAAGGCGCTTCAGCACTCTGTGGTGCCGTTCTGTGAGCTTGGTTGGCCTACCACTTCTTGGCTGAGCCGTTGTTGCTCCTAAATGTTTCTACCTCACAATAATAGCACTTACAGTTGACCGGGGCAGCTCTAGCAAGGCAGAAATTTGATGAACTGACTTGTTGGAAAGGTGGCATCATATGACGGTGCCACGTTGAAAGTCTATGAGCTCTTCAGTAAGGCCATTCTACTGCCAATGTTTGTCTATGGAGATTGCATGGCCGTGGTCTCGATTTTATACACCTGTCAGTAACAGATGTGGCTGAAATAGCCAAATACACAAATTTGATGGGTTGTCCGCATACTTTTGGGCAGCAGTGGCTTCTTCTGTGGTGTCCTCCCATGAACACCATTTTTTTTTAAAGTATTATTTTACTTTATTTAACTAGGCAAGTCAGTTACGAACAACTTCTTATTTACAATGACGGCCTAGGAACAGTTGGTTAACTGCCTTGTTCAGGGGCAGAACGACAGATTTTTACCTTGTCAGCTTGGGGATTCGTGTATCCCAGCAAAAAGAGGGGAGAGGGAAACATTTTTACTCTGTTCAGCAATCAGCTACGTCCTAGACATCGAAATGTCAACTATAGGAACCTTTTCTTCCTTCAGAGGTCCTACAAAGTAGCTCACCTTTGGGGTTTTCAAATAGGGGTCAATTCAGGAGGTTTACTGAAACCAGGATCACCCATAAACGTCTCAGACAGATCAGCCATGGTGGGATTGCTGACATCCTCCTCAGCACTAGACTTGCTCCCGGCGACTTTCTTAGACATACAGTGGGAAGAAAAAGTAAGCGAAACCCTTTAGAATTACCTGGATTTCTGCATAAATTCCTCACTGAAATGTATAGACAATTTGTCTTACCATGGACTTTCCTTTGGAGATACTTTTGTAACCTTTTCCAGCTTCATGCAAGGCAACAATTCTTAATCTTAGGTCTTCTGTGATCTCTTTTGTTTGAGGCATGGTTCACATCAGGCAATGCTTCTTGTGAATAAAAAACTCACATTTTGTCAGTGTTTTTTATAGGGCAGGGCAGCTCTAACCAAAATCTCCAATCTTGTCTCATTGATTCGACTCCGGGTTAGGTGACTCTTGACTTCAAGTAGCTTTTGGAGAAGTCATTAGCCAAGGGGTTCACATACTATTTCCAACCTACACTGAGAATCTTTAAATGATGTATTCAATATAGACAAGAAAAATACAATAATTTGTGTGTTATTAGTTTATGCACACTGAGTTTGTCTATTGTTGTGACTATGCAGAAATCCAGGTAATTCCAAAGGGTTCGCATACTTTTTCTTGCCACTGTAGAACATATATTGGCACACGCTGGGAACACGCAGGTTCCTCTACTCTGGGTTCCTTACAAACGACAGGATTTGGCACAACCTTCCCTCTAGCCAAATTGTTTCCCCAAATGAATTAGACCCCCTTCGCCGGTAGGCTAGGCCTCACTCCAACAACAACGGAACCAGAAATAAGATCAGACTTGAGTTCCAATTATACAAAGGAAATTCCATGCAGCCCATCTCCACCCTAACCATTTGCTGAAGTGTCAGAAAAAGTCCAAACACCCTCCAAAATCAAGGATGGGCTGCCCCAGTATCTCACAGTATCTTCACCGGCTCCTTAACAGCATTACCACTCTGCAGAGACACAAATCTGTCTGAAACAAAGGGTTCGTACACATCTGATCCAAAATCTTGTTTATGAGATACACCAGTCCCAACCAGAGACTTAATTGGCTGAAACCTCACAGGCACGGTAGAGGGTGACATCTCTGGATTGCTTTTTGCGTAGGGATAACTACTGGGTGCTTTGTTTGTGACGGTAGTTTTATGGAACAACACAAGCTCATCTGCAAGAACTGCTGCTTTCTCAAGAGTGAGATCTTTGTGCTCGTAAATGCAGGTGGCAACCATTTCATTAAGGCAATTCTTGAACTGCTCGAGAAGTGTGAGTCTCTTTAAATCCTCAAGGTTCTTGACCTTTTAAGAACCACACCACTGATCAAAAAGACATGCTTGTTCCCTTACGAACTCAACATGGCTTTGTGATTCTGTATTTTGTCATTTACGGAACTGTTGTCTGTATGCCTCTGGGATCAACTCATAAGCCTGAAGGATAGCAGCTTTAACAGTGTCATAATCTGAACTCTGGTCAAGTAATAAAGCGAAGTACACTTTCTGAGCTTTTCCCACAAGAACACTTTGAAGGAGCCATGACCAAATATCTTGCAGACATTTTGGGAAAGTGGCAATCCGCTTAAACAGATAAAAATATACATCCACCTCCTAGACCAAGATCCAACATATATACATTGGCTGTTTCGACCAAGATCAAACCCTGTTGAGGGTATAGGATGGCCTGACTGGTTTCAAAGTACTTTCAGATCTATCTCCCTTTGTTGCGCGTTAGAGAATAATTTTAGAGAATTTGACAGTATGTACAACCGGCCTCACAACCACAACCACAGACCACGTGTAACCATGCCAGCCCAGGACCTCCACATCTGGCTTTGTCACCGGTGGGATCGTCAGAAACCAGCAACCCAGACAGCTAATGAAACTAAAGAGTATTTATGTCTGTAATAAAGCCTTTTTGAGGGGAAAAACTCATTCTGAACTCATTCTGATTGGCTGGGACTGGCTCCCAAGTTGGTGGGCTTATGCTCTCCGTGGCCCACACATGCCCAGTCATGTAAAATCCATAGATTAGGGCCTAATGAATTCACTTCATTTGACTGATTTCCTTATATGAACTGGTACTCAGTTGTCACGCCCTGACCATAGTAAGCTGTTTTTTCTCTGTGTTGGTTGGGGGGTGATAGTGACTTGGGTGGGTCATCTAGGTGTTTTTGTATTTCTATGGTGGCCTGATATGGTTCCCAATCAGAGGCAGCTGTTTATCGATCTCTGATTGGGGATCATATTTAGGTAGCCATTTCCCCATTGGTATTTGTGGGATCTTGTCTACATTTAGTTGCCTGAGTGCACAACAGTAGCGGCACGTTTCGGTTGGGTGGTTGGTTGGTCGGTCGGTCGGTCGGTTGTTTTGTTCAGTGAGTTTCGGTATATTAAAATTATGTGGAACTCTACGCACGCTGCGCCTTGGTCTACTCATTACGACGAGCGTGACGTTAGTAAAATCTTGCATGTTGCGTTTATATTTTGTTCAGTATATCAGTATCTGAGCTATATGGGGCGCAGATAGCCTAGTGGTTAGAGCGACTAGTAACTGAAAGGTTGCAAGATCGAATCCCCAGGCGGACAAGGTAAAATTCTGTTGTTCTGCCCCTGAAAAAGGCAGTTAACACACTGTTCATACGCCGTCACTGAAAATAAGAATTTGTTCTTTACTGACTTGCCTAGTTAAATAAATATAAATATATACCATACAGGGCCAGCCCTAGCACATGTTAGTGCACATTTAAAGTTAAATTCCTGCAATTGTATATATTTTGCCATGAGGCGTAGAGAAAATGTTGCTATTTTAAAGCAAGTTCTCTGCAATTCTACGCATTTTGCCATGGGGTGGAGAGAAAATATTGCAATTATATAATTAATTTCATGCAATTCTACTCATTTTGCCATGGGTTGGAGATAACATTTTATAACAAAATGTCATGCAATTCTACAAATTTTGGAACATTTAGCAGTTTTACAGAACATTCCCTGAAAATATACACATTTTGACATGGGGTGGAGAGACATTTTATTAGTTTTAAAGCTCATTTCCTTCAATTCTACACATTTTGCCATGCCATGTTAATATGATATCTGATTGAGAGTGACTAACAAAAGCAATGGGGGTCTCCTGGAAATCAGGGCCCCTGGGCACGTGCCCTGCGTGCCCATTCGGTAATTCGACCATGATTACTGCAGGTTTAGATCACTGGCTAGACTAACTTACCAAACTAAAAAATGCTAGCTGACATGGGCTAATTGAGTGATCATGTCAGTGACTGACATAACAGAATAAAAAAACAGCTTATGCACAACCAGATTTCGAAATTGCATCTTGTGTATTCTACTATTCCAACTCTCCACAGTAAGTTGAGAACCAGACTGAGAGTTACAATACTGATGGTTTGTTTACTAACTGATGGTTTGTTTACTATTGCAATTATATAATTAATTTCATGCAATTCTACTTATTTTGCCATGGGTTGGAGATAACATTTTATAACAAAATGTCATGCAATCTGCCAAAGTACGGTATGGTTGTGTATGGTTGTGGCTTGATGGAGTAGGCCTAAAGCGCCGTCTAGTTGTCACGTCAAGGACAACAGTTGTTCAAAACAGTAGTATTTTAGTATCTTACCCCTTTCCTAACCTTAACCTCATTCTCCTAACCTGCCACGTTAATTATCCTAACCTGCTATATTAATTATTCTAACCTGCTATGTAAACAAACCAACAGTAGCACCAACAACAGCCCTGGACACAGACTCCCACACTAGTGTCAGTCTATCTCTGAGCCTAGCCAACACCTCCCTCTGGTGGTCACAGGCTCTACCTGCACTTGAAAAACACATCCCACATTAGTCCAGAGATGTTCGGATTGCCTGATGGGAAGGTCTGGTACCAGCGGACTCATTCTAAGGTAGTCTTCATGGGGGGCAGTTCTCTGTTAGGGGTGGGGGTTGGTGAAATGTTCAGCAACTATGCTAGCAATACTTATTCAGCTTGTACATTTGACATTTTAGTCATTTAGCAGACACTCTTATCCAGAGCAACTTACAGGAACAAATAGGGTTAAGTGCCTTGCTCAAGGGTACATTGGCAGATGTTTCACCTAGTCGGATTGGGGATTCGAACCAGTGACCTTTACGGTTACTGGCCCAACGCTCTTAACTGCTAGGCTACAGTATGTGCATACATTTTGCAAATGTTTAGTGGAGGCTTTCTTAATCAGTTCAGTTATAATTAAATAAGGCTGCATTCCAAATGGTTCCCTATTTGGTGCACTATTTTTGAACATGACCCACAGGGCTGGCCAAAAGAAATCCACTATGTAGGGAATAGGGTGCCATTTGTGGCAGAGAAGAAGTAAGAAGTAAGGCCTTAAAGGCCCAGTGCAGTCAAAAATGTGATGTTCCTGTGTTTTATGTATATTTCCACACTATGTCTCTTAATAAGGTCTGGTCAACCAGAAGGGATAGAGAGTAAAAAATCTCACTCTTGTGTCTGTAATACTATATATTCTCCTCTAAGTGTTGACATTAAGGGACCTATTAAGAAACATAGGAATATCCTCATGGCTGATCCTGTTTGATGATATATTTTCTCTGACCCTCCTCTCTTCTCACACTACAGCGCCAGCAGTGTAAGGGACTTTATCGCTAGGGCTGACACTTATATTCCCCCGAAAAGGAATCATGGATGACTGGACGATTAAATGTGGACGTATTGGTGGCAATCTTTACCTTAGTTATCTCTAGACAGAATGTAGGTAGATCTATAATCTGTATTTAAATTTTTCTCCCCAATTTTGATCTTGTCTCATTGCTGCAACTCTCCAATGGGCTTTGGAGGCGAAGGTCGAGTCATGCGTCCTCCAAAACATGACCCACCTAACCTCGCTTCTTAACCCCCGCCCGGTTAACCCGGCTTGCAAACCATTACAGACTACAAAGGGAAGCACAGCCGAGAGCTGCCCAGTGACACGAGCCTACCAGACGAGCTAAACTACTTCTATGCTCGCTTCGAGGCAATAACACTGAAACATGCATGAGAGCACCAGCTGTTCTGGAAGACTGTGTAATTACGCACTCTGCAGCCTTTAAACAGGTCAACATTCACAATGCCGCAGGGCCAGATGGATTACCAGGACGTGTACTGCGAGCATGTGCTGACCAACTGGCAAGTGTCTTCACTGACATTTTCAACCTCTCCCTATCTGAGTCTGTAATACCAACATGTTTTAAACAGACCACCATAGTGCCTGTGCCCAAGAACACTAAGGTAACCTGCCTAAATGACTACCGACCCGTAGCACTCACGTCTGTAGCCATGAAGTGTTTCGAAAGGCTGGTCATGGCTCACATCAACACCACCACTTCAATTTGCATACCACCCCAACAAATCCACAGATGATGCAATCTCTATTGCACTCCACACTGCCCTTTCCAACCTGTACAAAAGGAACACCTATGTGAGAATGCTATTCATTGGCTACGGCTCAGCGTTCAACACCATAGTGGCCTCAAAGCTCATCGATAAGCTAAGGACCTTGGGACTAAACACCTCCCTCTGCAACTGGATCCTGGACTTCCTGACGGTCCATCCCCAGGTGGTAAGAGTAGGTAACAACACATCCACCACACTGATCCCCAACACAGAGTCCCCTCCTGTACTCCCTGTTCACTCAAGACTGCACGGCCAGGCACGACTCCAACACCATCATTAAGTTTGCCGATGACACAACAGTCTGATCACCAACAATGACGAGACAGCCTATAGGGAGGAGGTCAGAGACCTTGGTGTGCACATCACCAACAAACTAAAATGGGTCCTCAGATCCTCAAAAGGTTCTACAGCTGCACCATCGAAAGCATCCTGACTGGTTGCATCACTGCCTGGTATGGCAGCTGCTTGGCCTCCGACCGCAAGGCACTACAGAGGGTAGTGTGAACTGCCCAGTACATCACTGGGGCCAAGCTTTTTGCCATCCAGGACCTCTGTATCAGGCGGTGTCAGAGGAAGGCCCTAAAAATTGTCAAAGACTCCAGCCACCCTAGTCATGGACTGTTCTTTCTGCTACTGCACGGCAAGCGGTATCGGAGCGCCAAGTCTAGGTCCAAGAGGCTTCTAAACAGCTTCTACCCCCAAGTCATAAGACTCCTGAACACCTAATCAAATGGCTACCCAGACTATTTGCATTGACCCCCCCCCCCCCCTCTTTTACACCACTGCTACTCTCTGTTGTTATCATCTATGCATAGCCACTTTAATAACTCTACCTACATGTACATATTACCTCAACTAACCGCCCCCGCACATTTACTCTGTACCGGTACCCCCCTGTATATAGTCTCTCTATTGTTATCTTACTGCTGCTCTTTAATTACTTGTTACTTTCATTTCCTATTCTATCTGTATTTTTTTTCAACCGCATTGTTGGTTAGGGGCTTGTGAAGTAAGCATTTCACTGTAAGGTCTACACCTGTTGTGTTCGGCGCATGTGACTAATACAATTTGATTTAACCCGGAAGCGCACCAATGTGTCGGAGGAAATACCGTTAAACTGACAACCAAGGTCAGCCTGCAGGCGCCCCAGCCCGCCACAAGGAGTTGCTAGTGCGCAATGAGCCAAGTAAAGCCTCCCCGGCCAAACCCTCCCCTAACGACACTAGGCCAATTGTGCGCCACCCTATGGGACTCCCGATCACGGTTGTGATCCATTCCGGTATCAAACCCGGGTCTGTAGTGACGCCTCTAGCACTGCGATGCAGTGCCTTAGATGGCTGCATCCCTTGAGAGGCCCCCGGATCTATTATCTTAACTCTCCACCCATCAGGTATAAACGAAGAATTGGTATTGAATTGTTTTCTGTAAATTGCGTATTGCTTCTTTAGATGCTATCCCTCAATGCCTATCGTTTCTAGCGCCATAGCTCCTACTTCTGGATTCTGGTCTTGTTGACCCACTACTTTCGTGTGTTCTTTATTCTGATTAAATATGTAACAAAATAATTGATGATGTTTCTCTGTCCGCTGATGTATATAATATGTACAGTACAAGTCAAAAGTTTTGACGCATCTACTCATTCAAGTTTTTTGTAATACATTTTATACATTGTAGAATATTAGTGAAGACATCAAAACTATGAAATAACACATATGGAATCATGTAGTAACCAAAAAAGTGTTAAACAAATCAAAACATATTTGATTCTTCAGTAGCCACCCTCTGCCTTGATGACAGCTTTGCACACTCTTGACATTTTCTTTCTTGATCATGTGACGTATGTAATTATCCTTCAAATATAAGCCAGGTGTGTGTGCCTTCCTATTACACTGATGATGGCGTGATTTCAGCCGAAACGTTTGTATTTTGTATTTCACCTTTTTGTACTGTGCACTCATTTGGCATCATGATGACCAAATAAATATTTTTTCTTTTTGCATTTACTCCTTTAGCATTTTTTAAATTTTTTGTACGGGTTTCCATCTTCCAAGTATTTTTTTCTAAGACTGCCGGAAATGTCAGCCTGTTTTGGTAGGAGGGAGTTCTGGCCTTCCATAGTGACACGACCATGCGGTAAATTAGTTAATAAACCAAAAAGAAAGAGAGTTCCTAACCTCTCTGCCAATAACAGCTAATTTTATGTTTTCCCCTTCCCACTTAAACCACTCTCAGGCCGTCCTAAGCAACATTCTTGCTTGAGAAATTGTTATTTGCAATGAAGCAATTTCTTTGAAAACTTTTGGACCATTTTAATTGAAAACAATCTGACCAAATAATTGTTACCCAGAAATGATTTGATATTGAGATAAAAACGGCTGCATTGGACCTTTAAACAAAGTCAGTGATGACTAGTCAATACAGCAATTTTTCTAGTGTGAACCAACAACTTAAAGAACTTACCTTGACATCAAAGTTTTCACAAAATCAATATGGGGAGAAGTATTATTCTCTCTCTAGTCTGTCCCCCAGGGCCTAGGTTGTTATTGAATTGCAGTTGAGTTTTATATCTTAATTTTCAAAAATCACATTTTTATAGCTTTAGTGCTATATAAACTCATCCCCTGTGCTGTCTCAACAATCTCACTCTTTACCTAGGGCCTATTACTCTGCCCCTCACACACACACACACACACACACACACACACACACACACACACACACACACACACACACACACACACACACACACACACACACACACACACACACACACACACACACACACACACACACACACACACACAAAGCAACCTTTTAAATCCGGAGTCAGCATAAAAAGCTTTATAACACCGGCCTCAACATTTTTTTAATATGCCACCTAAGTAGCTATGAAAGTATTGGCATCAATTATATCTCTCTTTCAATACTTCTGATCTGAGGTCTCTCTCTCTCTCTCACACACACACACACACACACACACACACACACACACACACACACACACACACACACACACACACACACACACACACACACACACACACACACACACACACACACACACACACACACACACACACACACACACACACACACACACACACACACACACACACACCTGCGCTTCAGATAGAGTTTCACAACTGGTGATCTAGAAGGTTCCCTGTCCTGTTAGATGTAAGGCCCTAAAAGTATTTATGTCAGGTCTAGCTTTATGCTGTATCATGGTACTGAATGTTTAATGTCTGTCTTTAAACAGGTGTGAAACTAAGAGCTTGTCATTTGAGATGTGTGGTTGTTGGAATTGTGTATCAGGTTCAGATGGAGACAGGCTTATAATGCATTTCAGAAAAAGATAAGAGGAGATGGGTAATAATAATGTGTGCTTTATAATCTTTATGTGTGTATGTATATATATATATGTATTCATCCAGTACAGGGAGGTTTGTTCATTTATTTCTTAACTATCCAGATTTAGATCTTGCATCTGCTCGAATGAGTATTTGTCGCTCTCTTTCACTGGGATGACAAAGTATTTAACAGGCTGTCGTGTTCCTGTCTTGTTCTTGCAGTTCTCACCATGTTTCTGAGAGAGCTGTGAACCAGTTGTGTAAATGATTAGGTCTATGTAAAATTAGCCATCAAATCGGTCTGTTGAATACACCTCAGAGAAAACTCCTGTCCCTGTCTCACCTGTCTGAAGCTCTTGAGCATCTTCTGGTGGTCGAAGTCCACATTGAAGCGAGCCCAGTAGGGCGTTGATGGTCCGGTTGTGGCTCCGAGTCAGCTGGGCTGACACTAGGAGCCCGCTGTTGGAGAAGATGGATGGGAACATCCCACCGTGGCTGTAGTACCTACATACTCAACTGGCTTACTGGGGACTACTCAGAAAGGACCGCAGGTCCACATGTTGACCCCTGGTATCCTATAAACATACATAAGACATGGGTGAATGCATAGAATTGCAGGAAATTAGCTTTAAAAGAGCAACAACAAAAAAATCTGCCCCACTCAAAATGTGTAGAATTACGGGAAATTAGCTTTCAAACTACAATTTTTTTTCTCCAGCAAAAGAGGGGTGTGAACAGTTTGAGGTCACATGGGTTGCGAGGTAGGGGTTTGTTACTACGCTGATAAATTACATTATCCATCCTGACCTTTGCCACATAGGAAATTTGTGTGACCGGACCTTCTCAAATAGCCTATGCCCCGCTGCTGAAGTCCTGAAAGTATTTGATGGTGGCATTCGAGCCTTGTCTCATAGACTAGACATAACATAGTAAAAATAGTAAAAATAAATCCAGGCCTCTAAAATTAGTATGATATGTTATGTTTAGTATGGCTACATAAAACCGACGGTTACTTAAGGCAAAAACAAAAGTAGGGTGGTCGGGGTGAATGGGTGGGCTTATATCCAGAGGTTGCAAGTTTGAATCTCATCGCGGACAACTTTCAATTTGAGCTAATTAGCAACTTTTTAACTACATACTACTTTTTAGCTACCTTGCAACTATTTAGCATGTCAGCTAACCCTAACCTTAACCCTTTAACCTAACTCTTAAACTTAAACTTAAACCTAGCCTTAACCCTAACCCCTTTTCTAGCTAACATTAACCAGCTAGCTAACGTTAGCCACTGAGCCACCAAACTAGAATTGGTAACATATCATACATTTAGCAAATTTGTAACATATTGTACGTTTTGTAAATTCATAACATATCAAAAGAAATGGGTGATGGATATCCACGAATGAATACATACCATAGGAAGGTAACATATCCTACTAAATGGCGTGTCTCTGATTTATATACAGAATAGTACAAAATCTCTGAGACATGGTTGGGCATTCCCAAACATGTCCCCGTATGAGTACATAGTGCTTAGAACACGGTAAAAATGGGTACTTTAAAAAATGTGAAAGAAAGTAAACAACATTTTGTGAATCATGTTTTATCCTAGCCTGCTTGTCTAGACAAACCATTCAATATGGGCCATTTAGCAGGTGCCCGTTGTTGTGCGTGATAAGCATTCCATTCCCTCTGAGCGTCATGTTACTGTTATTATCCCTTGGACCACTCAAGGAGCACGACAAGCAGCTGCCCAGCACCGGACCCAAACACGGACAGAGACTTACCTGACCCACACTTCTGCACTAACACCAGGCGACCAAAGGGCAACAAAGAGTTGCCTAGCAACTACCCTTTTATACAAAGTGATCCTTCTGGTCACAAAATAATAACAAAATTGTAGAAATAGAATGGGATAAAACTGACATACCTGCACTGACATTTTCTAGGGTGGCCTAAAATAGGATATCACACAGTCTTATTAAGACTATTAATAAGACTGAAATTACTATTGAATTAAGATTTAGGAAAATACTATTTAAAAAAATGTTGATCCTCTTGAAATCTAAGCTATATAGAAATCGCAAATGCTCTGGAAATATATGGAATTATGGTAGCCTAAGTGGAATTCTAAAAACTATTGGTCGCTAAATCCAGAGAAATGACGGACCATGTAAAAAACTGAGCGGTTGGCTGTTGTCATGACGTGCCTTTTCTGGGTGTAGATTGTGGCTTCCCCCTCTCTCTCAATTTCTCTCCTAAACTCAGTTTTTTTTGTCTCAGTTTGTAAATTCCTGGCGGAGACTCTCTCCCCCAGTCATGCAGAGAGAGCACAGAGAGAGAACAAAGGACTTCACTTGGGCAAACTCCTAAATCCCCAAAATGGGAGAATTAAACAATATGTCTACTTTTGAGAGTGTGGGAATGGTCCATGAACACTTAAGGGAGAGTTACGCTTCGAACACACCGACTGAGTCATTGCATCACTGCTGCATAACATTTTGCGCAGCTAGGCAATTATACTGATGCAGGTACCTTTTGCAAATGGTCGCATGCGGTTGGACACATGGAGGAGAGAATCATTTTCGCAGTATCCTCAAAACCGTGTCTTTTTGACACAACTGCTGACAGCTACAGGGACATAAACACAAAAAATGCTGCTTGGAGACAAGTGTCCACGATAGTAGGATTGCCAGGTCAGTTTAGTAGTGAGCTTGTGCTAGATGTGGATAGTTAGCGTTAGCTAGCTAGCTAACCTAGACAAATCCCCAGGCGTTCAACTGGGCTGATGGACTCCCGGTAGTTGGTATCCATCCGGGCGATCCTGGCTCCAACCATCTGGAGTAGGTGATCGAACTGGCTTCGGTCCAGACAAAAGTAACATCGGAATTCCTCTCCAAACAGTCGAAGCTCTTGAATTAGACGGTGGAACTCCCCTGCCTGCTTTCGGGACTTTAACCATCTCTGAACCCACACAGACCTGCGCTTTCGGCGGGGCTGGTCCCGGCCCAACAGCGCGATCAAGACCACCTTCCTCAACGTTGGTCTCATTGTTGAAAGAGCCTACTCTGCCTATCTTGACTATTTATTATTGCATTTCGCTCCAAAACTGCATTTTGGAGGGAAATTATATTATAGGCTCTCACAATTAATTTGAGGATGTCATCGAATAAATAATATACTTGGCAAATAAATAAATAAAAAATGTAAAGAAATTATGCAATCAAACTGTTTTTATGTAATCCCACATTTTTACTGAATGTGTGCAAAAAAAAAAATCTACATTCATATTTTGCTACTTTCTGTCAATCAATCAATCAATCAAGTTTATTTTATATAGCCCTTCGTACATCAGCTAATATCTCGAAGTGCTGTACAGAGACCCAGCCTAAAACCCCAAACAGCTAGAATGCAGGTGTAGAAGCATGTCAAGTCCACTCATACAATTTGATCGAACGTATGCACCACACAGAACGCACTGCAACTGCCTCTGCAACGCAATGCTGCAAGGCAAATGCAGCGTTCCATTGGAAATGAATGTATTTCTGGTGTATCGAAACGCAATGACGCAGTCGGTGTGTTCGAAGCGTCAGGTTAAGTGTGTTTCATTTGGTGATCTCATGAAAGACAGGAAACACACATAACGGTTTCTCTTAAAGTGTACATTTCCCAACTGTCAGGTTTGCATCTAAATATTGTGAAACGTATGTGATTAAACATGAAACTATTTGTGAAAATATATAATGTGATGTTAAGCTTCTAAATGAGAGTACGGATTTTTCATATAAAGATTAACTAGTCAGTGGCCACGCCCACGTGAGCATAGACATTACGTCGGCGTCATGGAACCGTCCCTTTTTTAATGAAATGCATAGAACCCACTCCTGATGAAATTAAATTCAGACAAAGCAAAGTCCAGCGTGAGCTGTGGTGGCGAGTAGTTAAGACCAAGCAAACCCCAGTGTGAGCTGTGGTGGCAAATAGTTAAGACTAAGCAAACCCCAGCGTGAGCTGAGGCTGCAAATGATTGAATTTCTGAGACCAAAACATGCTGGGTGATGCTGGTGTGTGAAGTGCTTGAAACTACAACTCCACCAAAGGACAAGATTATTCCACGTGGAGCATTGGCTACACAGCTGGAAATGTTTAAACTCTAAGACTATCGATCCCTACAGAATAAGAGCAAATCTTAGACACAAATTAGTCTGCAGCAAGAAATTACGTAAACCAAGGATGAGAATACAGACAACCGCTGAAACATCTATTCTATGAGAACATTTCTGAATGGTACTCTGAAGTGTACTCTGAAGTAGCCATTCTAACCATGAAATACTTTGATCTTCGAGGAAACGCCACCAGAGAGACTCTGATGAACTCTCCAGCAGATGGACCGGATTTCAACAGAGAAGATAACAATGACATACGGGCTTAAGTATATACTTGCAATTATTTTCGAATGAGCGGACGTTCAATGCGAAGGATTAGCATTTCAATGTATATAATTATAGACTGTGTGTATTGAATCCATTTTGTCTTTCCCCCTCTTTCTCAGTCCCACCCCCTTCCCTTTGTCTACCAAGCCGTTATATCGGCTTAGCCCACTAGGGACTTTTCTATCATTGTTAGTAACCAACATCTACAGTTTGTTTTATGTATTTCTGTGATTATTTAGTTAGTAAATAAATAATTGAGCCAATTGGTGTATGGATGATTCATAGTAGAGGCTGGGTTCGTGCAAATAACCAACAATTTATGACATTCAGATGAGACTGATGAAGATAATAATAATAATTCACTAATAGAAGACTCATTTATCAGATATTAAAATATCTGAAGAGTTATTTTATGACAATTATACTTTTGTAATCTGAACATTTTCCGTGGTGCCCCGACTTCCTAGTTAATTATATTTACATGATTAGTTTAATCACGTAATAATAATTACAGAGAATTGATTTGATAAAATAACAGTCTTCACCTTTAATGATACTAAAGACACGACACTGTGAATGCCCTCACCCGCTATATACTTATAACTAACTGATTGGTTTGGTTCTGCCCGCTATAGTGCTGTCCGGTTAAAACATGATGTTGATGCCCATCACTGTACTCTTGATCACCACCACGCTCACACACACGCAGGCACAGCTGTTTCCATTTGAGGATGTTTATATGTGTTGGTAATCCGAATGACTTGGAATCACACAACATTCAGACATTCGTGTTACTTTGGTCAATAAAAAGTCCTCAGAAATGTGTGTCTTCTCTGTTCGGACGACGATAGCACTCTGACTTGAGTGGGCTATGATGGGTGAGGGGTAACTGAGGTAGGCTGAGCAGCCAAACTAACGGGACTTAACCTGTCTAGGCTGAGGGTGCCGCTAGCGGCACTCCCCCCCCACCCCCACTGAAAAGGCAGAGCCGCGAAATTCATTTTTTTTTTTTTTTTTTAAATATTTAACTTTCACACATTAAAGTCCAATACAGCTAATGAAAGACACAGATCTTGTGAATCCAGCCAACATGTCCGATTTTTAAAATGTTTTACAGGGAAGACACAATATGTAAAGATGTAAATCTATTACCTAAAAACACATTAGCATAATCCACCATCTTTTATTTGTCCACCAACACCAGTAGCTATCACCAATTCGGCTAAACTAAGATATTTATAGCCCCTAACCAAGAAAAAAACTCATCAGATGACAGTCTGATAACATATTTATGGTATGGGATAGGTTTTGTTAGAAAAATGTGCATATTTCAGGTAGATGGCATAGGTTACACTTGCACCCACCGTCACAAATGGACTAGAATAACTACATAGAGCAACGTGTTTACCTACTTACTAATCATCAAACATTTCGTAAAAATACACAGCATACACTAATCGAAAGACACAGATCCTGTGAATACAGACAATATTTCAGATTTTCTAAGTGTCTTACAGCGAAAACACAATAAATCGTTATATTAGCATAGCACATAGCACATAGCAGCCCAGCATTGATTCTAGCCAAAGTGAGCGATAACGTCAACATCGCCAAAATATATGAATTTTTTCACTAACCTTCTCAGAATTCTTCAGATGACACTCCTGTAACATCATATTACACAATCCATATAGAGTTTGATCGAAAATGTTTATATTTAGCCACCAAAATCATGGTTAGACAATGTGAAATGTAGCCCAGCTGGTGAGAAAATGTCCGTGCGCCATATTAGACAGTGATCTACTCTTATACATAAATACTCATAAACGTGACTAAAAAATATAGGGTGGACAGGGATTGATAGACAATTTAATTCTTAATACAATCGCGGAATTACATTTTTTAAATTATCCTTACTTTTCAATACAGTTTGCGCCAAGCGAAGCTACGTCAAAAAACATGGCGTCCTAAGCCACTAACATTTTTTGACAGAAACACGATTTATCATAATAAAAATGTCCTACTTTGAGCTGTTCTTCCATCAGTATCTTGGGCAAAGGATCCTTTCTTGGGTCTAATCGTCTTTTGGTGGAAAGCTGTCCTCTTGCCATGTGGAAATGCCAACTGCGTTCGGGATGAACTGGAAGCGTGCCCAGCAATTCACAGCGTTTCAGAAATAAATGTCCCAAAATCGCACTAAACGGATATAAATTGCTATAAAACACTTTAAATTAACTACCTTATGATGTTTTTAACTCCTATAACGAGTAGAAACATGACCAGAGTAATATTACTCCCTCCACTAATGCTTGGAACAAGTGCGGGTCGATGTCCTCCAGGCGCATAACGCAGCAAGAAAAGAGTTCCTAGCTACAGGGTTTTTTAATTTGTAGTGCCTGTGAACGCGCAATCGACCCCATTCAAATCGTCATCACGTAAAGGCATCCAGGGGAAGACGTAAGCAGTGTCCGTATACTCATAGCAATAACTGTGGCCTTTTAACTGACTCCAGATCAGGGGCCAACATTTCTGAAATCTGACTCCATGTCAGGGAAATTGCTGTAGAATGGGTTCTGTTCCACTTAGAGACACAATTTCAACTCCTATAGAAACTATAGACTGTTTTCTATCCAATAATAATAATAATATGCATATTGTACGATCAAGAATTTTGTGGGAAGCCGTTTCAAAAATTACACGATTAGCATAAATAGTGACAACAGCGCCCCCAGCCTCAACAGGTTAAGGGAAACTGAATAGACTGTGAGGGGAAGTTAGGTAGAGTGGAGAGGAGCAGGAAAGCCTTTTTTACAGCCACCCCAATATTTCTTATGGAGATATTAACATCAATGAAAAGGCCTCGAACCTACGTGGCACAGTCTCTAATGGGGGCCACATTATTTAAAGGGACAAAGTCTCTGAACAGCCACAGGCCTCAAGGGTATTCTTATTCCTAACATGCTTAAAACTACCCGGCAGGATAGGCAGGGCCACGCGGGTAGGGGGAGGGCCCTCTAACTCAGTTGGTGTAGGGCACCAGGGCCCCATCCTTAGATGCTGAGTGCAATGCCAGCCACGGCTGAAGCAGGTGGCTCGCCTACTTCGGTGGAGGAATGTGGCATTCTGGTCACAACTGTCCTTGGCTGCTCACTTGCTGCAGCTGAGGCTGGTGACTCTGTCACCACTGCTGAAAGCGATGACTCCCATGGGCATCAGGGATCTGGAGGCAGGGGCCGGCTGGGCCGTAGAAGCAAGGTCAGATGGTCTCCCACGTGGGAAGGGCTGAGGGTCATCACGGCAGGAGGCAGGCAGCTGCCCAGAACTAGAGACAACAGGTTGAGAACGGCTGAAGGCTGGGAGCTTAGTGCTGGTAACTTTTAACTTTGACAAGGAGAATGTCTCTGGACCTGATAGGGAAACCGAATCTGGACCTGACAGGAAAACCGACTTTGGACCTGACAGGGAGAATGACTCTGGACCTGGCAGGGAAACTGACTCTGAACCTGACATGGAGAACAACTCTGGACATATCAAATCAAATCAAATTTTAATGGTCACATACACATGATTAGCAGATGTTATTGCATCAAATCAAATCAAATTTTATTGGTCACATACACGTGATTAGCAGATGTTATTGCGGGTGTAGCGAAATGCTTGTGCTTCTAGCTCCGACAGTGCAGTAATATCTAACAAGTAATATCTAGCAAATTACACACATATACCCATTACACACAAATCTAAGTAGGAATGAATTAAGACTATATACACTTATGGACGAACGATGTCAGAGCGGAACGGACTAAGATACAGTAGAAGACTATAAAAAAACAGTATTTACATATGAGTAATACAAGATATTTAAGCATTTTTTAAGTGAATGAGATCCCGTAGAATAGTATAGAAAACAGTATATATACATGAATGAGTAATGCCAGATGTAAACATTAAGATACTGTAGAATAGTATAGAATACAGTATATACATATGAGATGAGTAATGCCAGATATGTAAACATTGTTAAAAACTTCTTCAGGATTGGTGGGTCCCCTGCGGTACGGTTGAGCTAACGTGCGCTAATGCGATTAGCATGAGGTTGTAAGTAACAAGAACATTTCCCAGGACAGAGACATATATGATATTGGCAGGAAGCTTAAATTCTTGTTAACCTAACTGCACTGTCCAATTTACAGTAGCTATTACAGTGAAAGAATGCCATGCTATTGTTTGAGGAGAGTGCACCGTTTTTAACATGACAATCAAATCAAATCAAGTTTATTTTATATAGCCCTTCGTACATCAGCTAATATCTCGAAGTGCTGTACAGAAACCCAGCCTAAAACCCCAAACAGCAAGCAATGCAGGTGTAGAAGCACGGCGGCTAGGAAAAACTGCCTAGAAAGGCCAAAACCTAGGAAGAAACCTAGAGAGGAACGAGGCTATGAGGGGTGGCCAGTCCTCTTCTGGCTGTAACGGGTGGAGATTATAACAGAACATGGCCAAGATGTTCAAATGTTCATAAATGACCAGCATGGTCAAATAATAATCAGGAGTAAATGTCAGTTGGCTTTTCATAGCCGATCATTAAGAGTATCTCTACCGCTCCTGCGGTCTCTAGAGAGTTGAAAACAGCAGGTCTGGGACATGTAGCACGTCCGGTGGACAGGTCAGGGTTCCATAGCCGCAGGCAGAACAGTTGAAACTGGAACAGCAGCAAGGTCAGGTGGACTGGGGACAGCAAGGAGTCATCATGCCCGGTAGTCCTGACGCATGGTCCTAGGGCTCAGGTCCTCCGAGAGAGAGAAAGAAAGAGAGAAGGAGAGAATTAGAGAGAGCATACTTAAATTCACACAGGACACTGGACAAGACAGGAGAAGTACTCTAGATATAACCAACTGACCCTAGTCCCCCGACACATAAACTATTGCAGCATAAATACTGGAGGCTGAGACAGGAGGGGTCAGGAGACACTGTGGCCCCATCCGATGATACCCCCGGACAGGGCCAAACGGGAAGGATATAACCCCACCCACTTTGCCAAAGCACAGCCCCCACACCACTAGAGGGATATCTTCAACCACCAACTTACCATCCTGAGACGAGTATAGCCCACAAAGATCTCCACCACAGCACAAACCAAGGGGGGGCGCCAACCCAGAAAGGAAGATCACGTCAGTAACTCAACCCACTCAAGTGACGCACCCCTCCTAGGGACGGCATGAAAGAGCACCAGTAAGCCAGTGACTCAGCCCCTGTAATAGGGTTAGAGGCAGAGAATCCCAGTGGAGAGAGGGGAACCGGCCAGGCAGAGACAGAAAAGTTATTAACAAACAGATTAGGCACATTTGGGCAGTCTTGATACAACATTTTGAATAGAAATGCAATGGTTCATTGGATCAGTCTAAAACGTTGCACATACACTGCTGCCATCTAGTGGCCAAAATGTAATGTCACTTGGATGGAATAATACATTATGGCCTTTCTCTTCCATTTCAAAGATGATGGTACAAAAAAAATACAAAGAAACGATTGTTTTTTTCTTTGTATTGTCTTTTACCAGATCTAATGTGTTATATTCTACTACATTCCTTTCACACCTCCACAGCCTTCAAAGTGTTTCCTTTCAAATGGTACCAGGAATATGCATATCCTTGCTTCAGGGCCTGAGCTACAGTCAGTTAGATTTGGGTATGTCATTTTAGGCGAAAATTGAAAAAAAGGGGTCGATCCTTTTAAAGTGACTAGTGTTCCATTCCTTAAAGTGGCCAGTGATTCCTAGTCTATTCCTAAATGCCTCTAATGTGCTAGTGATGTCTGTTTAACAGTCTGATGGGGTTTGAATTGTTTTACAATCTCTCAGTCCATGCTTTGATGCACCTGTACTAACCTCGCCTTCCGGATGATAGCGGCGTGAACAGGCAGTGGCTCGGGTGGTTGATGTCTTTGATGATCTTTTTGGCCATCCTGTGACATCGGGTGCTGTAGGTGTTCTGGAGGATCGGTAGTTTGACCCCGTAATGCGTTGGGCAGACCGTACCACCCTCTGTAGAGCCTTGCGGTTGTGGGCGGTGCAGTTGCCGTACCAGGCGGTGATACAGCCCGACAGGATGCTTTCAACTGTACATCTGTAAAAGTTTGTGAGGGTTTTAGGTGACAAGCCATATTTCTTCAGCCTCCTGAGGTTGAAGAAGCTCTGTTTCTCCTTCTTCACCACACTGTGTGGGCGGTCCATTTCAGTTTGTCAGTAATGTTTACGCCAAGGAACTTGAAGCTTTCCACCTTCTCCACTGCGGTCCCGTCGATGTAGATGGGGGGTGCTCCCTCTGCTGTTTCCTGAAGTCCACGATCATCTCCTTTGTTTTCTTGAAGTTGAGTGAGAGATTGTTTTCCAGGCACCACACTCCCAGAGCCCTCACCTCCTCCCTGTAGGCTGTCTCGTCAATGTTGGTTATCAAGCCTACTACTGTTGTGTCATCTGCAAACTTGATGATTGGGTTGGAGACATGCTTGGCCACCCAGTCATGTGTGAACATGGAGTACAGGAGGGGGCTGAGCACGCATCCTTGTGGGGACCAAGTGTTGAGGATCAGCGGAGTGGAGGTGATGTTTCTTACCTTCACCACCTGGGGGCGGCCCGTCAGGTAATCTAGGACCCAGTAGCACAGGGCGGGGTTCAGACCAAGGGCCTCGAGCTTAATGATGAGCTTGGAGGGTACTATAGTGTTGAATGCTGAGCTATAGTCAATAAACAGCATTCTTACATAATAGTATTCCTCTTGTCCATATGGGATAGGGCAGTGCGTAGAGTGATGTCGATTGCGTCGTCTGTGGATCTATTGGGGCGGTAAGCAAATTGAAGTGGTTCTAGGGTGGCAGGTAAGGTAGAGGTGATATTATCCATGACTAGTCTCTCAAAGTACTTCATGATGACAGAGGTGAGTGCTACGAGGAGACAGGGAAAACTGACTCTGAACCTGACAGGGAAAACGACTCTGAACCTGACAGGGAAAATGACTCTGAACCTGACAATGAGAACGATGCTGGACCTGCCAGGGACACTGATGCTGGACTTGGAGAAGAGTTGAGTACTGGGCCTACTAGAGAAACTGGTACCTTTCAGCCTAGCGGGGCAGGAGACTGATGACCTTCCTGGGCAAGGGACTGAGGGACGACAAATGCTGGAGACAACAGAACTAGTGCAGCTGGAGACCAATGACCTAAAGCTAGAGACCGATGGCAGACGAGGGCTGAGGACTGAGAACCAAGCCCAGGTAACTTGTGGCTTAGCAGGGCAGAAGGCTCTAAGCTAGGCGGGCTAAGGAGCTGTGTGCTGACTATGTCTGGAGACTGCGAGCCTAGTACAATGAACTTGGGGCCTTGTAAGACAGGAGGCTCTCAACCTGGTGGGATAGGCAACAGCCTAACAAATAAGGCAGTGGGATGCGATCTGAGCAGGTCAGGAGACTGCAGACCTGCAGATGAGGCAGCTAAATTATGGCCTAGCATGGCAGGGGGCTCTAAGCCTGGCAGGCTAGGATGCTGCATACCCATGCAGGACAGGATACACTAGACCTACTTGAGGGTCAGAACATACTTGATCTAATGGAAAGGCAGAGAACTCTGACCTTACCATGGAGGCAGGATAGACTGGACCTACTTGAGGGGCAGGGCACTCAAAGCATTGACACTTTACACATGTAACTGTAACTCTAACCCTACCGGCTGGGAAGGGAGCTCTGACCATACCGGGAAGGGTACTGGACAACTAGGTCAGGGGAGACATCAGGGGTGACATCTGGTGGGTCCCCCGGGTTGATGTCTGACAGGAACCCTGAGGCAAGGTCTGGAGGTAGCAGGACCCTCTGGGCCGGGAACTAGCATGGTGCTATCAGATGGGGCCAGCAGGGACTCCAGGCCTGGGACCGGCAGGTCCCGCCAGGCTGTGACTGGAGAGGCCCCAATGTCTGGCATGTACTTGACCTCTGCAGTAGCTGCAGGCTGTGGCTCCATCCAAGGAGCGGGCAATGACTTCAGCGCGAGCTTGGGCTTTGGGCCAGGATTAATGAGGGGCTCCTGAGGGAGAGCAGATGGAGTCTTTGATGCTGAAGGTTCCAGGGTAGCAGACAGTCGAACCTCGGGCACCCTAGCATCTGTCTCGACTAGCAGGGGATCCCCACTGGGAGGAAAGGACGACTCGGCAACAGCAACTAGAACAGGCCCCATTGCAGCGGCTGGCTGTGGCTCCACAGCTGGAGCGGGTGTCTCCTTAACTGTGGCTAGTCGAAGAGCTGGCTGAGGAGGGTGCAGACCTTGATGTCTTGGACTGCACAATCTGGAGTTGTCATCTGCTGGGACGCTAGGCCTCTCTTGCGTGTACCCGACACTCCCGTGCCTCTGGTCAGGGGGGCCTAGAGGGTCGTTGGTCGGGAGAGGGGCTGGACCACCTTGGGTGGAGGTGGTCCACTACACCAGCCAGGGGGGCCTGGAGCCACGAAGATCTGTTGAGTAGCTGGGACACCTCGGGACGTAGTGGGGGTCCCAATGGTACAGTGCAGATGGTGAACACTCAGGCCGGGAGGGCCTGGTGTAGTGTCTCTCAGGAGAGTAGCCAGGCCAACTCAGGGAGTACCGGCAGTGGTGGCGCTCCTGTGGCAGTGACGATGTCTCTTGCCGGGAAGGCCTAGAGCGGTGGTGGTCAGAAGAGTAGCAGCGGTACCTGTTCCTCCGTGGCTATGACTCAGGCCGGTAGGGTCTAGAGTACACCCTCCTGATCTCTTGCTGCTCGTGACGCAGGTACTCGTATTCCCTCATCAGTTCCCAAGTGGTGAGGGTATGGTCACTGACCACTACCACTGATGGCTTCGCATGGGGAGGGTGATGACAGCAGCCCCATACATCTTAGGGATGGAGGATAACTCGTCTGCATTCTGGGGCGCGGAAATAACTCCTCTTCTGGGTACTTCAACATCTCAACTATACCAGATCAGAATCCGGCGATCTGAAGGACCATGTAAAAACTATTGGTCGCTAAATCTGGAGAAATGACGGTCACTAAATATGTCTAGAAGAACCACGTTAAAACGGTTGGCTGGTATGCCCTCACCCGTCTGAGTGGTTGGCTGTGAATGGCCTCACCCGATATATACTTATAACTGATTGGTTTGGTTCTGGCCTCTATAGTGCTGTCCGGTTAGTAGATGATGTTGAGGCCCATTGACTGTACTCTTGATCACCACCACATGCACATACACCCAGGTACAGCTGTTTCTATTTGAGGATGTTAATATGATTTTGGTAATTCGAATGACTTGGAATGTTAATGCTGTGGTTATTTCGATGCAAGCACAACATTCAGACATTCGTGTTACTGTCGACAATAAAAAAGTCCTTTGAAATGTGCGTCTTCTCCCTTTGGACTACGATAATGCTCTGACCTAAGCGGGCGGTGTAGTGTCCAGATGCGCATTTCCAAGCTCTCTGATTGGTTGGGAATGGCAGGGCTATGATGGGTGAGGGATAATTTAGGTAGGCTGAGCAGCCAAACTAACGGGACTTAATGGAAACTGAATGGACTGTGCGGGTTAGTTAGGTAGAGAGGAGAGGAGCAGGACAGCCTATTTTTACAGCAATAGAATTACTTTATTTTTCTAAAAGGATCTTCAGTTGTGGCAAGTTGGATAAGATAAAGATAGCCAACAGTAAACATTTAAAACAGCAACATGCACACATGTTGGGCAGGTGGGGCACAGTTATTTTTCCAGAAAATATTGGGCTCAAAACTGGTGGGGATCGACATGCCCTGAATGACTGGTTGCCACTGACAGATACACATTCTTACAAGGTATGCCTAGCCTATGTACCCTACAAGATAAATGTAGCGAAGTCACAACATCATTTTCATATAGCATTAGATAAGCACAAATCACACAAATCAATTGGCATGTAGGCCTAGCCTATTGATGCATGTCAAAACTGTTAGTGGCTCTTTTGGTATTAACAAAATGAAATAAAATTGAATTCCCAAACTGACATTTAATATTGATACCCCATCCTGTATTTTGGTATTTTATTAGGATATGTTGCGAAAGCCTCAGCTACTCTTCTTGGGGTCCACACAGAACATGAAACATGACATAATACAGAACATTAATAGACAAGAACAGCTCAAGGACAGAACTACATACATGTAAAAACGGCACACATATCCTACATATCGATACATACACACAAAATATTCTGTATAGTGAATTTCTTCTCAACAATGGTAAACATTTTTTTCTCTGAGAATGCAACCCTCCCTGTCCAAGACCCTTTCTCCCGCCCCTTCCCTCGGTATGACGTTGAGTCGAAGCGCAGACCCCTGTCTTCACCACACGCGCCAGTCAGGCACCTGGAGCAGCAGTCACGAAGCATATAGCGCGGGATTAAACGAAAGCTTATGAGTAATTGGCCATCCTTCCTTTCTTTCTGTCAAAGGAGATAAAGCAGATGCTTCATGCGGAATGGAAGGGGATTTTGTTTCACCAAAGACGCAATGAGAGGGTCTAGGTTCAGAGATCATTGAACATTTGGTTGATAGACTTATCAACAGAATATACGAGTTTTTTGCTCTGTGACGGAAAGTACTGTAGTTCATTTTTTTTCCTGAAGTGCTGTATTGTACCGAAGTTGACATGGCTCTTCTAGTCCACCTAAAGACGATCCGGGACCTTCGTGGAAAGGGGGACAGAATCGCCAAAGTCACATTTCGAGGTAACAAACTCAAATACTTTATTATCACTACAGATGCTTCGTCCGGGATGTTTTCTCTCTCTATTACCCAATAGGAATAGTCATACTGATTGCGCAGTGCCTAGGAGTTTGCGATGTGATCAATGTGATTTGGTGTATGAGCCTGTGGATAGGTAAACCCTCAATGTGGTGACGCGTCTCCTGTGGTTGCGCTGAAAAGTTAGGGAAACCCCTGTCTGCCTCCGCAATCCCAGGAGGTGATGGAGAGAGACACGGATTGTGGAGGCGCGGAGCGCTTTTACGCATTGGAATACATAATGCCCATAAATAAATAATGATTTATTGAGTAATTTTAGATAGGACATCGTTTTTTTAACCGTCTACAGCTCTCATCTTTCTCCCCTGTGGCTAGACTCCCTTGCAATGCGATCAGCTGAGCTGGGTCTTACAGTATCAAAAACCATTGATTTTCATCACGGAAAGGAATGAGACTCTCATAAGGAAGCTGTCCCTTGGTCGGTGGTCCATTAGGGCCAACTCCCCTGGCCAGGCAGGTCTGATTGGAAACAGATTGGTAATCCCAATGCAACAATTAAACGAATGAACAATGCAGATGAAGATGAAGGCTAGACTGCTACGCGTTCGTGTGGAGGGAATTGTGTGTGTGTTTTCTGTTTTAATTGTTTGCTCGTTTCAGCACCATGGAGAGCAAATTCTGATTTTTGAGACAGCCTGTGTGTGTGCATGCAGACGTTAACCTTAATCTTAACCATACTGCTAACCTTTTGCCAGATTTTTATGATATAGCCAATTTTGAATTTGCCGCTGGTTGCAGCGATAAACTTTTATGACATCACAAAGTCAAATTATTGGTTAATAACTCTATTATGACATCACAGTGACTATTGTTTGTTGTTAACAATTATGACATCACAATGCTGAACTAGTAATTGAAAGAAGTGTTGTGATAACTCTTTATGACAATGAGTAGCCTACTTGTTTGTAGAAGAAAGGCCAATAACTGTTTACACAGTAACCCTGCTTAAACAGTATTGGCCATAGGTGCATGCCTGCCGTTTTACCAGTTGAAGTCGACACCTGCTGTATAAGCTGTCTGGCACTGAAACCGTATATTATGTGGCTTGTTGTTCAGTTTAATTAAGGAACCATATAAGATGTTCGGTTTCTGAACTATTAGTTTAGGATGTCAGTGAAATGGGTATTAACTTAGTAACAGGGCTGGCCCGCTCATTGGGCAGGAATATGCGGCAGCCCATGGCGGCAGATTGACGAAGGCGGCATTTTCTGAGCAAAATTGACATCCCACCACACATAAAACCTCACATAATTCTGCACCCCCAAAAAACGATTTCTCTCAACCGGTGGCATATGTTTTTTTTAGGTGAGTGCTGCTGCGGAACTGTGATAAGCATTGGCAGGGAGACAAAATATTTACCATTCCCAGCGTGACTCTCCATGGTGCTGTTGGAGAGACGCATTACTGTGGCGCTCCACCAACACCCCGACCCAAAAATTATCTAACATAAATCATGTAGCAGATATAAAATATGGTAGAAAGAGTATGTGGTATTTTCTGTAGCCTACAGGCTGGAGATAATGTAATGAGACAAACATTTTACATCATGCCGGTTTCTCCGATCAAATAGCCTAAACTAAATGGCGCCCAATCAAATAAAAGATTAGCTGACATGTTAACAAAAAACAGGACAGGTCAAAGTAAAATGGACACTATGAAATGGACAATCACGCTACTCACAACTGCTGTCCAGGAGTTTCATCCCGTGGACTAAATTGTCATGATCAGTGGTTTCAAGTTTGTATCTGTACTTGTTCCATGAGCTGATAATAGCGAAAAAGAAAATGCTTCTGCATTTCCCACTGTGCAAACACATTGCAAATGGGCTCAGGATAACTCCTCTTTATAAAGTTGGGTAGCTGATATTCAGAGCTTAAATAGCCACATTGATTAGAGACAGGAATCAGCACTGATAAAACCCATGCAACGACCTACCACATGGATGGGCATTCATAATATTCAATCGCGGGTGACATGGTAGGCTACGCCCCACTAAGCACAGACTAAGGCCGACGTCTTTTGGACGTCTTTTTTTGGTTGTGTTTTTTTTAAAACAAACGGTAGGCCTACCACATAGATGGGCATTACTAAAATTACATTTCAGGTGACACTGTAGGCCAGGAATGGGCAACTCCAGTCCTCTGTGGCCTGATTGGTGTCACACTTTTGCCCCAGCCCCAGCTAACACATCTGACACCAATAATCATCTAATCATGATCTTCTGTTTAGAATGCAATTCGTTTCATCAGTTGTGTTGACTAGGGATGGGGAATAAGTGTGACACCACTCCGGCCCCCAAGGACTGGAATTGCCCATCCCTTTTGTAGGCTATACCTCAGTAAGCACGGACTTGACGCTAACACATTTTGGACGTATTGTTTTGGTCCTGTCCAGACTGGAATTCTTTTTTTGGTGCAGTCCGGACCAGCATTGATTTCCACGTCCATGGACAATGTTTTTTTGTCCGGTCCGGACCAAATCTGAACTAATCAAAGACGTCTATGTTTGTTTCAGATGTTGTCCAGTCTGGAATAGCCTTTATTTGGCCCAAACATAGACGTCTATAAATGACATATTTGCAACTTTCATTCAGAACCAAAAATGAACGCCCGGAAAATACGTGTTCTCAATATCTGTAAAATACCAATTTTCATCTTTCATTCAGAATGGAAAATTAACCTGATTTCAGCATCCGGAAAATACGTATTTTCACCTTTCATTCAGATCCTAAATTGAACCTAACTTCAACGTCTGGAAAAAATATGTGTTATAGATTATTTTCAACATCATTTTGCTTACTGGGGCTATTCTTGTAGGGGCTGCAATTTGTTTGTCTTGCCTAGGCCGGCAGAATGGCCATGTGTCTGATTTAACAGACTCTCTGTCTCCCTCCCCCTCCCTGTCCTTCTCCATCTCCCTCTCTCTTTCCTTCCCTATCCACCCCTCTCTCTCTGGTGTTTGAGATGTTGTTGATAACTCCTTGCCTGGTCTCTGGTACAGGCTGTCAGCAAGGCCTCCTGGGTACTTTAAAATCAGACTGTTTCCTGTCTGGAGAGGAAGGGTTCTCTCAGGAAGCCCCTGCCCCTCTGGGCAGGCCAACCTATATCCCTTACAGGGACAGACACTGGGGAAGGTTATGTAAGCTTTGTTACCAGTAACCACAGAGTTAGACATCTATCCAGTGGGGGGAACATATAGATTGACAAGTGTGTCTATTAAGTAGAAGAAGATTAAGATAATATATGCTCTAAGTCCAGATATACAGTACAAAAACCTGAACATACACATGCTGTGCTGAACAGGACATACAGTACCAGTCAAAAGTTTGGACACACCTACTCGTTCCAAGGTTTTTCTTTATTTTTTACTATTTTCTACATTGTAGAATAATAGTGAAGACATCAAAACTATGAAATAACACATATGGAATCATGTAGTAACCAAAAAAAGTGTTAAACAAATAAAAACATGTTATATTTCAGATTCTTCAAAGTAGCCACCCTTTCCCTTGATGACAGCTTTGCACACTCTTGGCAGATTCATGAGGTAGTAACCTGGAAGGCATTTCATTTAACATGTGTGCCTTGTTAAAGTTATTTTGTGGAATTTCTTTCCTTCTTAATGCGTTTGAGGCAATCATTTGTGTTGTGACAAGGTATGGGTGGTATACAGAAGATAGCCCTATTTGGTAAAAGACCAAGTCCATATTATGGCAAGAACAGCTCAAATAAGCAAAGAGAAACGACAGTCCAGCATTACTTTAAGACATGAAGGTCAGTCAATGCGGAATATTTCAAGAACTTTGAAAGTGTCATCAAGCGCGTTCGCAAAAACCATCAAGCGCTATGATGAAATTGTCTCTCCTTCCCCACAGGGAAGGAAGACCCAGAGTTACCTCTGCTGCAGAGGATAAGTTCATTAGAGTTACCAGCCTCAGAAATTGCAGTCCAAATAAATCCTTCATAGAGTTCAAGTAACAGACACATCTCAACATCATTCACACAGAAGACTGTGTGAATCAGGCCTTCATGGTTGAATTGCTGCAAAGAAATCACTACTAAAGGACACCAATAATAAGAAGATACTTGCTTGGGTCAAGAAACATGAGCAATGGACATTAGACAAGGTGGAAATCTGTCCTTTGGTCTGATTAGTCCAGATTTGAGATTTTTGGTTCCAACCGCTGTGTCTTTGTGAGTAGGTGAATGGATGATCTCTGCATGTGTGGTTCCCACTGTGAAGCATGGAGGAGGTGTGATGGTGTGGGGGTGCTTTGCTGGTGACACTGTCTGTGATTTATTTAGAATTCAAGGCACGCTTAACCAGCATGGCTACCACAGCATTCTGCAGCGATCCGCCATCCCATCGGGTTTGCGCTTAGTAGGACTATCATTTGTTTTTCAACAGGACAATGACCCAACACATCTCCAGGCTGTGTAAGGGCTATTCAACCAAGAAGGAGAGTGATGGAGTGCTGCATCAGATGACCTGGCCTCCACAATCACCCGACCTCAACCCAATTGAGATGCTTTGGGATGAGCTGGACTGCAGAGTGAAGGAAAAGCAGCTAACAAGTGCTCAGCATATGTGGGAACTTCTTCAAGACTGTTGGAAGATCATTCCAGGTGAAGCTGGTTGAGAGAATGCCAAGAGAGTGCAAAGCTGTCATCAAGGCAAAGGGTGGCTACTTTGAAGAATCTCAAATATTACATTTACTTTGATTTGTTTAACACTTTTTTGGTTACTACATGATTCCATGTGTGTTATCTCATAGTTTTGATGTCTTCACTATTATTCTACAATGTATAAAATAGTAAAAATAAAGAAAAACCCTGGAATTAGTAGGTCTGCCTAAACTTTTGACTGGTTCTGTACATTTCAGTGATTGGTAGTCTGTCCACAAAGGCCAAATATTTTCCCAAATCTATTGTCACCATGTGTTGCATGACAGCATGAATATTTCACCAACATAATTTTGGAAAGGTGTTGAATTGCCCGCTGGTAAAAATAGATTGTTTGGGGCTTTGTTATCTTCATTAGCCCAGTTGTGAAGTCTAGCACTTCCCTATTCTAAAGCCAGATACTCCAACTTCTACTGCACTGTAATAGGGCTTGATGGTAATGCTTGTCTTCTCTTCCCGGGCCTGAGGCGAAGTTAGCACAGCCAATGTGTTACGCTGTATATAAAATAAATTAGAAATTAAATGATTATTTCCACCATCACAGAACTGTGTCAGATTCACTCTGGTTGAGATTCAATTACAGATTACTTGATTCGCAAAGAAGTTGTTATCATTCTGCCTGCTTAGGATCTCTCTCTCTCTCTCTCTCTCTCTCTCTCTCTCTCTCTCTCTCTCTCTCTCTCTCTCTCTCTCTCTCTCTCTCTCTCTCTCTCTCTCTCTCTCTCTCTCTCTCTCTCTCTCTCTCTCTCTCTCTCTCTCTCTCTCTCTCTCTCTCTCTCTCTCTCTCTCTCTCTCTCTCTCTCTCTCTCTCTCTCTCTCTCTCTCTCTCTCTCTCTCTCTCTCTCTCTCTCTCTCTCTCTCTCTCTCTCTCTCTCTCTCTCTCAAATTTGAAATAGTTATGGAGGGACTCTCTCTCGTTTTCTCCCTCTCTGTCGCTCAATTTGTTTATTTCTGTTCCTCTGCTAAATTGTAGGAATGAAACAGGTTGCTGAATGCTCTCTTTCCTGTAAATCTTTTTTTTTGTTACAGAACACTGCAAGTGTATTTTTTCCCTCTGCTCTGCTGGTATAACCTTTTACTTTCACACTTCTGTAAGATATTAGTAAAAAAAACGCTCTCATTCTATAAATCCCCAGGAAATTGAAAGTGCACAGACTGTCCCCGTGTCTACTATTCACCATTGATTGATGTACCTCGCTGTAGGTGTTTTCTCATTTTCTCTCTCTCAATCTCTTTACGTCTGTCTGTCTCTGTCTCCCTCTCTTTTTGTTTTTATTGACCGTGCTTCTACACCTGCATTGCTTGCTGTTTGGGGTTTTAGGCTGGGTTTCTGTACAGCACTTCGAGATATTAGCTGATGTACGAAGGGCTATATAAAATAAACTTGATTTGATTTTGATTTGATTAGCTCCTCTTTGCCTTTGTCATTTATATCTCTGCCATGGTCCCACATTCCAAGTTTTTTTTATCTCTCACTCCCGATGCCTTGTTTTATTTGAATTGTTTGGTGTTAAGAGTACTTACATAACATAATGGCCTCTATTTTCAGCTAGTGCTTATGTCACGCAAGTATCAAACGCATGTTAGTGTGCAATTTAGTCATGTAAATCTGGTGCACTGGCATTTCCCAGCCCTAACGCCAGGTTTGGCAATTTACTTGTCTATCATCAGCTCGTTTGCACTGAGGTGGGTGGGAATGGTGGAAATATTTAAGGTGTGTCCTTCACAAACACCAGGTCTTAACAGTTACACAGTTGATAATGATATGGATTTTGAGATCGGAAGGGCAGGCTATCCAGCCATGACGCACAGTGCTCATGGAAGGAGAGATATGCCTTTTGTACCAGTGAGTTTCCTATAATTATTATATATATTTTTTCATATATTGATTTCCCGCCTTTTTGTTTAATTTGATAAAAAACAAACTTAGAGATTCATCGTCCATGGGTTAACCTTTGAAAACGAACATAGCTTGAATTCAATGCAATTTCGTCTGTTATTTCTGGAGAAGTGCAAATATGATCAGTAAGATGGTACCATCAAGGTTAAAAAACATGACATTTCCCAGCAGTATAACGGTGAGTAGACATTCCCCCTTTCTCTTTATATTGGATCTTTATCCAGCTTCTGTGAAAGGTTTGGATGTAGAGTTGAAGTTGGAAGTTTACATACACTTAGGTTGGAGTCATTAAAGCTAGTTTTTCAACCCTATCCACAACTATAGATTTGGCAAGTCGGTTAGGACATCTACTTTCGTGCATGACACAAGTAATTTTTCCAACAATTGTTTACAGACAGATTATTTCACATAATCTGAAAGGCCACTGCTCCAAAACCGCCATAAAAAGCCAGAATACGGTTTGCAACTGCACATGGGGACAAAGATCATACTTTTTAGAGAAACGTCCTCTGGTCTGATGAAACAAAAATAGAACTGTTTGGTCATAATGACCATCGTTATGTTTGGAGGAAAAAGGGGAGGCTTGCAAGTCGAAGAACACCATCCCAACTGTGAAGCATTGGGGTGGCAGCATCATGTTGTGGGGGTGCTTTGCTGCAGGAGGGGCTGGTGCACTTCACAAAACAGATGGCATCTTGAGGAAGGGAAATTATGTGGATATATTGAAGCAACATCTCAAGACGTCAGTCAGGAAGTTAAAGCTTGGTCGTAAATTGGTCTTCCAAATGGACAATGACCCCAAGTATCCTTCCAAAGTTGTGGCAAAATGAATTAAGGACAACAAAGTCAAGGTATTGGAGTGGCCATCACAAAGCCCTGACCTCAATCATATAGAAAATTTGTGGGCAGAACTGAAAAAGCGTGTGCAAGCAAGGAGGCATACAAACCTGACTCAGTTACACCTGCTCTGTCAGGAGGAATGGGCCAAAATTCACCGAACTTATTTTGGGAAGCTTGTGGAAGGCTACTCGAAACGTTTGACCCAAGTTAAACAATTTAAAGGCAATGCTACCAAATACTAATTGAGTGTATGTAAACTTCTGACCCACTGGGAATGTGATAAAAGTAAAAGCTGAAATAAATCATTCTCTCTACTATTATTTTGACACTTCACATTCTGAAAATAAAGTGGTGATCCTAACTGACCTAAAACAGGGACATTTTAATGGGATTCAATGTCAGGAATTGTGAAAAACTGAGTTTAAATGTATTTGGCTAAGGTGTATGTAAACTTCCGACTTAAGCTGTACGTAAAACCATCCATAGTCTAAGTTGGCTTGTCTGTATTATACGCCCACAGGGATTAATGATGGTACCTGTAACTGTATTTAGACATAGCCTATTTAAAAAAAAAATTGTTTTGTTTTTATTCGAATTTGATAAGAATTACAGAGACAAGATGCATGTTTTGGAATATTATTTTGTACAGGCTTTCTTCTTTTCACTCTATCAATTAGGTTAGTATTGTGGTCGAGGAACTACAATGTTGTTCATACATTATCAGTTTCCTCCTATCACAGCCATTACACTCTGTAACTGTTTTAAAATCACCATTGGACTCCCTGAGCGGTTTCCTTCCTCTCTGGCAGTTAGGAAGGACGTCTGTATCTTTGTAGTGACTGGGTGTATTGATACACCAACCAAAGAGTAGTTAATAACTTCACCATGTTCAAAGGTGTTTGCTTTTTAAAATTCGTTTTTTTGCTACCAATAGGTGCCCTTCTTTACGAGGCATTGGAAAACCTCCCTGGTCTTTGTGGTTGAATCTGTGATGGAAATTCACTGCTAGACTGAGGGAACCTACAGATAATTGTATGATAATTGTATGTGTGAGATACAGAGCTGAAGCAAATGGTGACTTTAAAACAGTTCCAGAGTTTAATGGCTGTGGAGAAAACTGAGGATGGATCAACAACATTGTAGTTACTCCACAATACTAACCTTAATGACAGAGTGAAAAGAAGGAAGCCTGTACAGAATGAAATATTCCAAAACATGCTTCCTGTTTGCAACAAGGCACTAAAGAAAAACTCCTAAATATGTTGCAAAGAAATTAACTTTATGTCTTGATTGCAAAGTGTTATGTTTGGGGCAAATCCAACACAACACATCAGTGAGTACCACGCTTCATATTTTCAAGCACGGTAGTGGCTGCATCATGTTATGGGTATGCTTGTCATTGGCAAGAACTTGGGAGTTTTTCAGGATAAAAAATAAATCAACTGAATGGAGCTAAGCACAGGATAAAATCCTAAAGGAAAACCTGGTTCAGCCTGCTTTCCACCAGACACTGGGCGATAATTTCACCTTTCAGCAGGACAGTAACCTAAAACACAAGGCCAAATATACACTGGCGTTGCATACCAAGAAGACAGTGAATGTTCCTGAGTGGCGGAGTTACAGTTTTGACTGAAATCTACTTGAAAATCTATGGCAAGACCAGAAAATGATTGTCTAGCAATGATCAACAATCAATTTGACAGAGCATGAAGAATTATGAAAAGAATAATGGGCAAATGTTGCACAATTCAGGTGTAGAAAGCTCTTAGTGACTTACCCAGAAATACTCACAGCTGTATTCGTTGCCTCATTCACAAAGAATAGACCCAATAGGCACTGTATTTAATGTGTTTGTTTTCGTACTGTACGTACACTGAATATGCCAAACTTTAGGAACACCTTCCTAATATTGAGTTGCCCTTTTGCCCTGAGTCCAGCCTCAATTTGTCGGGGAATGGACTCTATAAGGTATCGTAGGCGTTCCACAGGGATGCTAGCCCGTGCTGACTCCAATGCTTCCCACAGTTTTGTCAAGTTGGCTGGCTGTCCTACGGGTGGTGGACCATACTTGATACACACGGGAACCTGTTGAGTGTGGAAAAACCCTGCAGCGTTGTAGTTCGTGACACAAATCGCCTGACACCTACTACCATACCCCATTCAAAGGCCCTGAGAACTTTTGTCTTGCCCATTCACCCTCTGATTGACACACATACACAATCCATGTCTCAATTGTCTCAAGGCTTAAAAATCCTTCTTTAACCTGTCTGCTCCCCTTCATCTACACTGATTGGAGTGGATTTACATCAATAAGGGATCATAGCTTTCACCTGGATTCACCTGGTCAGTCTATCTATGTCATGGAACGAGCAGGTGTCCTTAATGTTTTGTATACTCAGCGTATTTTGGTGCATCATTTCTTAAACAACCCGACTGAAAATGTAAAAGGATGTTTAGCTACAAATTCAGATAGTGGTAATTGAATTATAATGGAGGTATTGCTGTGTTCATGCTTCTCCTTTTCTATAAAAACATACTGTCTGCATAGAGAGATGTAGTTCTCTCTATCTCTTTTCCTCCCTCTCTGTTTCGTGAGTCCTAATTTAGTCGTTTATCTGTCTGCCTGTCTTTCTCTCCTTTGGCTCCTCGTATCAAACCAAGTGTGGTTTTATGTTTGTCATTAGGTTATTATAGCCCCATTACTCTGTCTTGCCCTTTCCACTTAGTCTGACACATTTAGGATCTTGTAAGATAGTGGACTCTACGGTCTTGTCAGGGGTACGAAGCATGAGGAGTCAGATGGAATTCACGTGCAAAATGGTGGTATTCATTTACAGGTGCAGAAGGTGAGCTGGAACCATGAATACTGATATTCATGAACACTTGACTGACAAAAATAACAAACAAGTCAAATAAATGCAACAGCCAATTCACAGAAGTGAAAAGCTTCTAAGGCAGAGCGCCTAAATCTTTGACAAAGTGCTAGTAACACACCTGGCAAAATGTCACTCCTGCCAAAGCTCTCCTAAAAATTAGCCACTTCAAAAGGAAAAAAGCCCAACCCCTGACACTGGAATAATCCAAAATGCACCTAAACAGGTATTTCATTCATTAACACGAATGATTTCCTTCACAATCAATAATATCATATCAATGGCCAATACATAATACATTTCAACATCTCAGAATGTCATATCACAAACATTTAACAAATAAAGATACAGTATTAGGAAAACACCACTCAACATAGAACATTCTAACTACTGCTCTTCTAACTAAATTACTGGGTCTCCCTTACAAAAAAGATTGCAGTAAAGAGTGCAGTAACTGCAGTCGACTGGTATTTTGGACGTAGTAATTGCAGAATAACTGCTTACTTGCAAGCCCTTGACCAACAATGCAGTTTTAAGAAAAATAAGAGTTAAGAAAAATATTTACTAACTTCACTAAAGTAAAAAATAAAAGAGCAACAATAAAATAACAATAATGAGGCTATGGTCCCGAGTCAATGTGCGGGGGTACAGGTTAGTTTAGGTAATTAAGGTAATATGTACAGTACCAGTCAAAAGTTTGGACACACCTACTAATTCCAGAGTTTTCTTTATTTTAAAATGTTTCTACATTGTAGAATAATAGAGAAGACATCACAAATATGAAAGAACACATGTAATCTTTTAGTAACCAAAAAAGTATATATTTTATGTTTCAGATTATTCAAATTAGCCACCCTTTGCCTTGATAACAGCTTTTCACACTCTTGGCATTCTCTCAACCAGCTTCATGAGGAATGTTTTTTCCAACAGTCTTGAAGGAGTTCCCTACCTTGTCACAACACAACACAAACACATTAAGAAGGAAAAAATTCCACAAATTAACTTTTAACAAGCACACCTGGTATTTGAAATGCATTCCAGGTGGCTACTTCATGATGCTGGTTGAGAGAATGCCAAGAGTGTGCAAAGCTGTCATCAAGGCAAAGGGTAGCTACTTTGAAAAATCTCAAATGGGGGGGGTGCAAATAGTCCGGGTAACCATTTGATTAGATGTTCAGGAGTCTTATGGCTTGGGGGTAGAAGCTGTTTCGAAGCCTTTTGCACCTAGACTTGCCTCTCCGGTACTGCTTCCCCTGCGGTAGCAGAGAGAACAATCTATGACTAGGGTGGCTGGAGTCTTTGGCAATTTTTA
>NC_074684.1:5037819-5085319 GCF_029448725.1 Salvelinus fontinalis
GGAAATATGCTGGTTTGTCATTGGGCTTTGCGACTGTGAGATGTTTACTACAGGCATCTGGAGACTACATAGAGACTGGATTGTTTTTCACTTCCAAAATGTTCCTGGCTAGTTGCACACTGTTCTCTAAGGTTGGGGGGCTGCCCTAGAGAGGTATTCTCCAAAGTCTCAGCACATTGAATAAATGGAAGAACAAATGTATTCCTAGATAATGCTGAAGGCAAGAAAGTCCTGTTCCTTAGATTCTTATTTTTCCCCATACTGCGTTACTGAAGGCAGTGGTTTCATGGGTACTTGTGACTACGAAGTTCCTCATTGCATTTCTCACTGTGGATTATTCCTTGCTGTTTTTATTACCATCATGGTCACCTAATAATCCCCAGTTTACAATTGGCTCATTCATCCCCCTCCTCTCCCCTGTAACTATTCCCCAGGTCGTTGCTGCAAATGAGAACGTGTTCTCAGTCAACTTACCTGGTAAAATAACGGTAAAATAAAAAAAATTAAAAATTTAAAAAATAGTTTTTGTTTAACAAACACACACACGCACACACACACTGACAGACAATGTCATTTCTGAGGGGAATGTTTCGTCCTATTTTCTACTTTGCATGCCTACTCCTTTCGTGATGGCGCCGACAGAGATGGTTGCCTCGCTTCTCGTTCTTAGGAATCTATGCAGTATTTAGTTTTTTTAATGTATTCTTTCTGGATCATTGCTACTCTAACTTCGGCGACGCATACAAAGCCCTCCCTTGTCCTCCTTTCGGCAAATCTGACCACATCTCAATTTTGTTGCTCCCAGTCTATAGACGGAAACAAAAACAGGAAACGCCTGTGCTCAGGTCTGTTCAACGCTGGTCCGACCATTCTGATTCCACGCTTAAAGATTGCTTCAATCAAGTGGACTGGGATATGTTCCGGATAGCCTCAGACAACAACATTGATGTAAACGCTGATTCGGTGAGCGAGTTTATTAGCAAGTGCATCGGTGATGTTGTACCTACGGTGACTATTAAAACCTTCCCCATCCAGAAACCGTGGATTGATGGCAGCATTCGCGCAAAACTGAAAGCGCGAACCACTGCTTTTAATCACGGCAAGGCGACCGGAAACATGACCGAATACAAACAGTGTAACTATTCCCTCCGCAAGGTAATCAAACAAGCTAAGCGTCAGTATAGAGACAAAATAGAGTCACAATTCAATGGCTCAGACACGAGACGTATGTGGCAGAGTCTACAGTCAATCACGGATTACAAAAAGAAAACCAGCCCCGTCTTGTCTTGCTCCCAGACAAACTAAAACAACTTATTTGCTCGCTTTGAGGACAATACAGTGCCACTGACACGGCCCGCTACCAAAACCTGCAGGCTCTCCTTCACCGCAGCCAACGTGAGAAAAACATTTAAATGTGTTAATCCTCACAAGGCTGCCGGCCCAGACGCCATCCCTAGCCGTGTCCTCAGAGCATGCGCAAACCAGCTGGCTGGTGTGTTTACGGACATATTCAATCAATCCCTATCCCAGTCTGCTGTTCCCACATGCTTCAAGAGGGTCACCATTGTTCCTGTTCCCAAGAAAGCTAAGGTAACTGAGCTAAACGACTATCGCCCCGTAGCACTCACTTCCGTCATCATGAAGTGCTTTGAGAGACTAATCAAGGATCATATCATCTCCACCCTAGACCCACTCCAATTTGCTTACCGCCCCAATAGGTCCACAGACGACGCAATCGCAATCACACTGCACACTGCCCTAACCCATCTGGACAAGAGGAATACCTATGTAAGAATGCTGTTCATCGATTACAGCTCAGCATTTAACACCATAGGGCGTGCATGGCCTCCAAACTCGTCATTAAGCGTGAGACCCTGGGTCTCGACCCCGTCCTGTGCAACTGGGTCCTGGACTTTCTGACGGGCCGCCCCCAGGTGGTGAGGGTAGGAAACAACATCCGATCCTCAACACAAGGGTGCGTTCTCAGCCCTCTCCTGTACTCCCTGTTCACCCATGACTGCGTGGCCATGCACGCCTCCAACTCAATCATCATCAGTTTGCAGACGACACTACAGTGGTAGGCTTCATTACCAACAACGACGAGACGGCCTACAGGGGGGCCCTCGGAGTGTGGTGTCAGGAAAATAACCTCACACTCAACGTCAACAAAGGAGATGATTGTGGACTTAAGTAAACAGCAGAGGGAGCACCCCCCTATCCACATCGACGGGACAGTAGTGGAGAAGGTGGAAAATTAAAGGTTCCTCGGCGTACACATCACGGGCAAACTGAAATGGTCCACCCACACAGATAGCGTGGTGAAGAAGAAACCTCGTCAACCTCAGGAGGCTGAAGAAATGTGGCTTGTCACCAAAAACACACAAACTTTTACAGATGTACAATCGAGAGCATCCTGTCGGGCTGTATCGCCGCATGGTACGGCAACTGCTCCGCCCACAACCGTAAGGCTCTCCAGAGGGTGGTGAGGTCTGCACAACGCATCACCAGGGGCAAACTATCTACCCTCCAGGACACCTACACCGCCTGATGTCACAGGAAGGCCAAAAAATAATCAAGAACAACAACCACCCGAGCCACTGCCTGTTCACCCCGCTATCATCCAGAAGGCAAGGTCAGTACAGGTGCATCAAAGCTGGGACCGAGAGACTGAAAAACAGCTTCTATCTCAAGGCCATCAGATGGCTGTTATCTCAAGGCCATCAGATGGCCATCACTAACATTGAGTGACTGCTGCCAACATACTGACTCAAATATCTAGCCACTTTAATAATACAAAATTGGATGTAATAAATGTATCACTAGTCACTTTAAACAATGCCAATGTATATAATGTTTACATAACCTACATTACTCATCTCATGTATATACTGTACTCTATACCATTTACTGCATCTTGCCTATGCCGTTCGGCCATCGCTCATCCATATATTTATATGTACATATTCTTATTAATTCCTTTACACTTGTAAGGTAGTTGTTGTGAAATTGTTAGATTACTTGTTATATAATACTGCACAGTCAAAACTAGAAGCACAATGTCACGCCCTGACCATAGAGAGCCTTGTTATTCTCTATTTTGGTTAGGTCGGGGTGTGACTAGGAGGTGTGTTCCTATCTAGGTTATTATTTCTATGTTGGCCTGGTTTGATTCCCAATCAGAGGCAGCTGTTTAACGTTGTCTCTGATTGGGGATCATATTTAGGCAGCCATTTCCCCACTGGTTTTTGTAGGATCTTGTTTCTGTGCAGTTGCCTGTGAGCACTGCTTGAGCGTCACGTATCGTTTATTCTTCTTTGTTGTTTTATGTGAGTTTCATTTGATTAAACATGTGGAACTCTACGTACGCTGCGCCTTGGTCTATTAATTCATTAGACGATCGTGACACACGAGCCTTTCGCTACACTCGCATTAACTGCTACTCAGCACTCTATTGTCCCTCTAATCATTCTGACATCAATGCAAATCGAAATCACTTAATGAGCTCATGTTTGTGACCAATACGATTTGATTTAATCATGATCATCTTTCAATGAGATGAAAACGACAGAACCCCCCTCAACAAACTTCCTCTTTTTACCAGAGCGAGAAAAACAGATTGTGACCATTAATAGCTAGAATATAATTGTCTCATCATGTCCAAAACTGGAGAAAAACTAGCTTTGTACAAGTGAACTTTCAGGCCCTTGGTAAGTGTCAGTATATTTATTTTTATTTAAGTAGGCAAGTCCGTTAAGAACAAATTCTTATTTACAATGACAGCCTACCCGGGCCAATTGTGCGCCGCCCTATAGGACTCCCAATCACGGCCAGATGTGATGCAGCCTGGATTCAAACCAGGGACCGCAGTGACGCCTCTTGCACTGAGATGCAGTGTCTTAGACCGCTGCGACACTCGGGAGCCCACATTTACTGTGCCCAGCTGGGGTAAAAGAATATTAGTGCCACAGTTATAGATCTCAGATTCCTGGTATTATGTCTTCAATGGCTAAAGCCTTACTATTGGTATAGCCAAGGGTATACTGTAAGTGACATTTCCCTGTGCTCTATGTATGGATTCTGAATAGATGTCTGTGTACAGATTGGCAGGTTAGATTGATAGACTTTGAAAGGGTATGGTGCAGAGGTTCATAGACCGATGTCTGGTGATATTGAAAAGGTGGTCTCGACAGGTTTATAAGAAAATGGTACAGCAATCTTGGGATGTGAGTTAGAGGGTATTCTACAATGGGTGGTTCAAAGCAAGCATTGTGATAGGTTGAGACACCTGTTTAGCATGTGATCCAAAAAGGGGGAACTTGTTTTCTTTTCCATCTGAGAAATCCCTGAGCATCCACTGTCCCATCAGCACAGCCAGCCAATTCATTAATTTCATCTCCACTGTAAAAATTATCTAGACTGTATTTCCCCTTGCTTTTAGCCAAACAGGGGTGTATACAAACGTTGCTGTCTGTCTATCGACACAATCACGAATCAGCATCATTTTTATGGATATATACAAGGAAATGTCAATAGAAAAACAGGTCAAACAACATGAAATGCAGCTAGTTTGTTGTCTTACCGGGTTCAGTTTGAAGTGATTGTGCTAGCTGTGTAGTTTGCTAGCTCCTTTGAACAGCGTCCTGACGAGAAAGCACATTTTCTATGCCAGGCGAAAATCGTGCATCGTAAGGTCATTGTTATGGAATCATCAAAAACATCTTAAACAAAAGCATTCGCTGCTAGTTTGCTGTTATTCTAGCTGCACCTGCCTGTGGTAGCCGTAGTTGGCTAGCTAACAAGCAAGGAATAAGAGTGTTGCCAGCCAGCATGGCAACGGAATATTTAGAACGAACGACTAACCGATAGAATGATGGCTAGCAACAATAGATGTGTCAGGATGAAATAGTAGCCTGTGAATACATTTATCAAAATATTTTTATTTTTATTTAGATGGCAACCACTTGTAGAAAAGCAATTGTACACTTGAGTTTGTGGAAAACAACTTTTTTAGCACAGCCTCTCGTGTACAATTACTTTATTGGAGTTAGATGGACAGGATAGTTTCAGGACAACTCAAGATAGTTTAGCATTGACTATGATTTATCAACCTTAGCCTTGGAGTTTCTGTATCTCGACTCTCAAGCTTTTAAGATCCGACTCCCCTTATTCATTACAGCAGTGATTCTTGGTAGTCTTAAACTAATCTACTTTGAAGCAAAAGTATACCCCTCACACACATGGTTATGGGATTTAAAAAAGAAGACACCTGTACCTTGTCTGATATAGAGGTGAAATGTATTACATTTTGAGTTTTCATCCCAATATATCACAGAAGCATGAAATATAACAAATCTGTTTGACATAGAACACCAGATGTTCTTTTTCTTTTTTATAATCTTTATTAATTATGAGAAATATTAATAACGTTCCACCCATGAGGCCCAAGAGAGCGTTTTTGGTCATTGACTGCAGGAAGGGGCTACTAACAAGGTCTTTCCCCCTAGAATTTCTGATAGCATTTTCCACGTCCGGTATCAGAAAGGTATAAGGTCGATATCAGATATGTTTGATGGTGACACATTGCAATAGTTTCAGCAAATCCCCCCAAAATTGCTATACTGTACAGACAATTATTTGGGTATCTGCAAGTAAGTCATTTTATTGAATCCAAGATGATGTTCCCTCCACAGAACCCAATACAAACCCAGTAAAATCAATGGGGAACCAGGCCAAGCCATTAAAAAAGCCATATAGCAACCTACTATATGTTGTGATATTTGCATTATTTGCTCTATAACCCATTCGTCCATATGCCACAGTGATATACAATAAGGCAGAGACAACAAAAAGACAAAAGTCACAGTGGCGGAATAAATTCACATTCACACTAAACTACACATATGTTCGTTTCATCACAAAACCAGAGAGCAACATTTGTCCGGTGAAGTCCACCAAGTAAATATTGCATATTGCATGACCCACAGCATGGTCAAGCAATTACATTTTTACAAATTAATTAAAAGTGAAAAGCTAAAATATTTTGAGTCAATAAGTATTCAACCCCTTTGTTTTGGCAAGCCTAAATTTATTTAACACAATCACATAATAAGTTGCATGGACTCACTCTGTTTGCAATAATAGTGTTTAAAAATATTTTTTAATGACTACCTCATCTCTGTACCCCACACATACAATTATCTGTGATGTCCCTCAGTCGTGCAGTGAATTTCAAACACAGATTTAAAAAAAAAAAAGGGAGATTCTCCATTGCCTCGCAAAGAAGGGCGCCTATTGGTAGATGTTTTCTTTTTAAAGACAGACATTGAATATCCCTTTGAGCATGGTGAAGTTATTAATTACACTTTAGATGATGTATCAATACACCCAGTCACTACAAAGATACAGGGGTCCTTCCTAACTGAGTTGCCAGAGAGGAAGGAAACCATTTCATTAGCCTCATGGGATTTCACCATGAGGCTAAAAGTTACTTTATAAAAGTTGCAGAGTTCAATGGCTGTGATAGGAGGAAACTGAAGATGGATCAAACACTGTAGTTACTCCACAATACTAACCTAATTGACAGAGTGAAAAAAGGAAGCCTGTACAGAATAATAATATTCCAAAACATGCATCCTGTTTGCAACATGACAATTAAGTAATACTGCAAAAAATGTAGCAAACCATTAACTTATTTATTTTTATTTTTTATTTTACCCCCTTTTCTCCCCAATTTCATGGTATCGAATTGTTTGTAATTACTATCTTGTCTCATCGCTACAACTCCCGTACGGGCTCGGGAGAGACGAAGGTCGAAAGCCATGCATCCTCCGAAACACAACCCAACCAAGCCACACTGCTTCTTAAGACAGCACGCCTCCGACCCGAAAGCCAGCCGAAACACCGTGCACCTGGCTACCTTGGTTAGCGCGCACTGCGCCCGGCCCTCCACAGGAGTCGCGATGAGACAAGGATATCCCTACCGGCCAAACCCTCCCTAACCCGGACGACGTTAGGCCAATTGTGCGTCGCCCCACAGACCTCCCGGCCGCGGCCGGCTGTGACAGAGCCCAGGCGCGAACCCAGAGTCTCTGGTGGCGCAGCTAGCGCTGCGATGCAGTGCCCTAGACCACTGCGCCACCCGGGAGGCCCCAACCATTAACTTTTTGTCCTGAATACAAAGTGTTATGTTTGGGGCAAATCCAATAAAATACATTACTGAGTACCACTCTCCATATTTTCAATCATAGTGGTGGCTGCATCCTGTTATGTGTGTGCTTGTAATCATTAAGGACTGGGGAGATTTTCAGGATAAAAAAGAAACAGAATGGCGCTAAGCACAGACAAAATCCTAGAGGAAAACCTAGTTCAGTCTGCTTTCCACCAGACACTGGGAGATGAATTCACCTTTCAGCAGGACAATAACCTAAAACACAAGGCCAAATATACACTGGAGTTGTTTACCAAGACATCATTGATGATCATGTTCCTGAGTGGCCTAGTTACAGTTTGACTTAAATTGGCTTGAAAATCTATGGCAAGACTTGAAAATGGCTTTCTAGCAATGATTAACAGCCAACTTGACAGAGCTTAAAGGATTTTTAAAAGAAGAATGTGCAAATATTGTACAATTCAGGTGTGCAAAGCTCTTAGAGACTTACCCAGAAAGACTCACAGCTGTTATTGCTGCCAAAGGTGCGTCTACAAATTATTGACGCAGGGGTGTGAAGACTTATGTAAATTATATATTTGTGTATTTCATTTTCAATAAATGTTCCAAATTTCTTAAAACATGCTTTCATGTTGTCATTATGGGGTATTGTGTGTAGATGGGTGAGAGAAAAAAAATGTATTAATCCATTTTGAATTCAGGCTATAACACAACAAAATGTGGAAAAAATCAAGGGGTATGAATAATTTCTGAAGGCACTTTATATATATAAAAGCTTTTAAGATACTTTTTGTCATGTGGTGTATGTGGAGACCTGCTCGTCTCACTCAAAAATAATGTCCATTAATATGGAGTTGGTCCCCCCTCTTTTGGGAAGGCTTTCCACTACATTAGTAAGGTCGGGTACTGATGTTGGGCGATTAGGCCTGGCTCGCAGTCGGCGTTCCAATTCATCCCAAAGGTGTTCGATGGAGTTGAGGTCAGGGCTCTGTGCAGGCCAATCAAATTCTTCCACACCGATCACGACAAACCATTTCTCTATGGACCTCACTTTGTGCATTGGGGCATTGTCATGCTGAAACAGGAAAGGGCCTTCCCCAAACTGTTGCCACAAAGTTGGAAGCACAGAAACGTCTAGAATGTCATTGTGTGATGTAGTTTTAAGATTTCCCTTCCCTGGAACTAAGGGGCCTAGATCGAACCATGAAAAACAGCCCCACACCATTATTCCTCCTCCACCAAACTTTACAGTTGGCACAATGCATTGGGGCAGGTAGCGTTCTCCTGGCATCCACCAAACCCAAATTCGTCCGTCGGACTGCCAGATGGTCAAGTCTGATTCATCACTCCAGAGAACGCGTTTCCACAGCTCCAGAGTCCAATGCTCCAGAGTCCAACGATGGCGAGATTTACACCACTCCAGCCAATGCTTAGCATTGCGTATGGTGATCTTAGGCTTGTGTGCGGCTGCTCAGCAATGGAAACTAATTTCATGAAGCTCCCATGGGCAGTTTGGAACTCGTGTTGCACCCGAGGACAGATTATTTTTACACGCTACGCGGTTCTGCACTCAGCGGTCCCATTCTATGAGCTTGTGTGGCCTACCATTTCGCGGCTGAGCCATTGTTGCTCCTAGACATTTCCACTTCACAATAACAGCACTTAGAATTGACCGGGGCAGCTCGGTCAATTCAGGGCAGAAATTTGATGAACTGACTTGTTGGAAAGGTGGCATCCTATGACAGTGCCACATTGAAAGTAACTGAGTTCTTCAGTAAGGCCATTCTACTGCCAACGTTTTCCTATGGAGATTGCATGGCTATGTGTTCGATTTTATACACCTGTTAGCAACGGGTGTGGCTGGAATAGCCGAATCCACTAATTTGAAGGGGTGACCACATACTTTTGTGTCTATAGTGTACTTCTCTCTAACACTTTTTATGGGTTCAAGCAGCGAAGCTGGTGAAACCCTATTGTATTTCTTCTCTGACATTAGTAGTAGTAGTAGTAGTATTATACCAATTCTGTCACTTTGGTGAAAGAATAATTAAATACCCATCAGATAATGAGACCTAGAAGGATGCTTTGGCCACACACTCTCATGAACTTGATATCTATTGACCAAGGTCTCTCAACACAATATTTTCAGACACGGATTAGTATTGTAACAAAAACTTGGGAAACACGTTGTTAACACTGTTAAGAGTCAACACATGCTAGCACATTCGGATCGACCACACAGTGGCGCTATAAGGGGCACATGTTTATCTCTCTTGATCTGTTTGTCTCCAAATTATGAAATTTGGCACACACGCTCAGGGATATGAGTATGGTTGATTTTAGACGCATGGTGGAAGGACAAAACCATTTATGCAAGCTCTTTGGCTCATAGAGGCCATATCGTTTGAGCTAGAGGCCTGGAACATGTGTTTAAAGACGTGGGTTCATAGATGATAAACATAAAGTGATGTGCCAATTGGTCCAGTGGGTCGGGAGAAGATGGCGTTTAAAGTAGTCAACATCATTGAAAATTGTCAAAAATACCTAATCGATCTGTTCTATGTTGAGTTCTGATATTAGGCTAGTGTGGTAAGGATAACAGAAGTAGCTCATCCTAAGGCAATGTGTCCAATATGTCCTGATGGTAGCTCAATGGGGCCAAAACTTGAACCCCATAGCTCGCAGCTATATTGTTTGATCCCATTTCCCGACTCTCCACAGGCTAGGGATAGTATAGTGAAGTATCAGCAGATAATTCTGACTTGTTACATTGGACAGCAGAAGTTAAGCAAAAGTTTTTTAGCGTGAAGATAAGAAACCTTTGCATTTTGATTGCATAGTTCTATCTGTTAAATTGACCATGTACGGTTCTGTGAAAGCTGCTTTGACATATGTTCCCTCTCTGCAGTTAACTCCACACCAGATGGCCTCAGTGCCCCACACAGCAAGAAAGCAAACACTAATTGGAGTTTAATCAAGACTGCAGTCCAGTCTAATTCAGTTCACAATCAAATCACTTTAGATTAGCTCTAAAGAGTGCAGCAGTCAGAGAAAAGCTGACTCAATGCGGTAAGTATATTGCACTTATTTTTTACTATAATTACCTTATTTGTTGGTGGATGTTCTTGATTGTACTTGTGTGGGAAGAATAGTTTAATTATGTGCATCATTAATCAGATAAAAATGTGTTCATGGAAGTGTCATTAACTGATGGCACTTTGCCTTAATGACCATAATGATCATCATTGATCATTTGCTGTGTAAATCTAATTCATACTGAAGAGTTTTAATGTCAACAAGTGTTTTTTATTTTTATTGTCATGTTATTTGCATCAGGTTTCATTTGGCACATAAAGAATAATTACTCTCTATGAGTGGCTGTATGGCACTCAACATGAATCATTGCATGTGTTGCTGAAGGTGTAGAGAAAGATGCAGAGATACAAAGGAATAGGGAAAGATATAGCAAGACTAAGAACGTGTGAGAGAGATGCTTGAGTGATTATGAGACAGAGGCTAGGGAGAAAAAGAGAAATGGACTGTCCAATTTACAAAAAGAGATGGAGAGAAAGAGAGAGAGAGAAAGTGTAGGAGCAAAATGGGGAGAGTTGCACAAGATGGAATTTCTCAGCCAGCGGACCAAGCTTGAACTCTTAGAAAAATAGGTGCCATCTAGAACTTAAAAGGGTTCTTCAACTGTCCCCCATGTGGGAACCCTTTGAATAACCCTTTTTGGTTCCAAGTAGAACCCTTTTTTATTCCAGGTAGAACCCTATTGGGTTGTATGCAGAACCCTTTCCCCAGAGGGTTCTACATGGAACCCAAAATATTTCTACCTGGAATCAAAAAAGATTCTACTTGGAACCAAAAAGAGTTCTCCTATGGGGACAGCCGAAGAACCCTTTTGGAACCCTTCTTTCTAAGAGTGTATAAGAGATGCTGTTTCATCTTAGGAGAAACACACACTCACGCAAACAAACACACATAAAGGCTTTGAAAATCTGTTCACCATTAGTGAGCATACAGTAGCATTATCTGCAGTCTCTGTACAGCACCTTCTCCTGTAGTGCGAAACCTGATCTTACAAGTCATAGATAAAACAAATGATTGAAGAAACACTAGTGAATTATGTAAGATGTCATCATCTCTGAAAGTGAGGGTGTGTGTGTTGATGTGATGTGAGGTCGCAACGATCCTCTGCTCTTCAATAATGCAACTCTCAGAGTTGAGCTTGGGCTTTGCTTAGTGGAGTGCTGAATACAGGATGGGAAACCCTGAGTAGACTACCTCCCCTTTGCCCCTCCCCTGTCCAGGAAATACAGTACTTAGTGCTGAGCGATTAGTGCTTTTCGAGGTCAATTCAGTTTGGGTTCGATTATAAAAAAAAGAATAACGGTTTTCGATAATGCATAGTGTATTTAAAGTTTTAAAAAATTATGTGGGTTGAATGTCCCACAGAATAAAACAATTAATAAGTCCCATGATGTAGTTACAGATCATCCCATTACAGATGATCACTTATTAACCATCATTTATTCACATTACTATATTTTAATAAAATATTTCAGTTATTGTGTATAGTACATTTGTTTTATTTGATGACTTTATTATTTAATTCCTAGTCACCATCTCATCTCTGTCGAGCTGCTGCCTCTGCTGTCTGACAAAATCACTATTGTGTAGTTCTTCAAAGCAAATAAGGCATACTTTTATGACTGGTTAATACCAACTATCAATCACTTAAATCATGTATTTTCAGGTAGAGATACCTCGCGAAGCAAAAGCTGCCCTATATAGCACCTCACGATCGTGCATTCTTCTCTCTTACATAGCAGTCGTAAAAGTAAGATGCGCAATGAATTCTGGTCATTGTAGTTCATTACTACCCACTACATCACACAGGTCAGGCTGGATCTGATTTATCTCTAGAGAAACTGTGCGATTTGCACATTGAGTTCATAGAAAAAAAAATGAAGAAAATGAAATTCAAATAATTGAACCAAATTTGGTCAATTAGTTGTTTAAAAATATGAAAAATACAGGGAATTTCAGTTAACCACTCAGCACTAACAGCACTAAATATTACATAATTTCCCCTGAAAATGACCTATAGCTGTTCCTCCAACTGGAGTGTGATGTTATCAAAGGGATGAAGCATAGGCCATGATCAGGCTGATCCAACTGTTTTTATTCAACACATTACATAAGCATATGATCATTTATTTTACATGGCTATGGTTGAGTTTGAAACTTGAAAAGGACATCAAATGCTGAAGTGGGAGTTACGTTTGAAAGGATCTTCCTCGCTGATGTTAAGTATAAACTCTCAGAGCGAATACTATAAGGAGCTCTTAATTATAGATACTTTATACCTCAAAGCTGCTCTCTGTGATTGAGACAGAGAGTGCTGTAGCTACATAATTTATCTCAGCCTAGATGTTTTCCTCATCTGTGTATATGGCAACAGTTAGGAGGAATCATGTGATATGGCTAGGAGGACCGCAGTATGCCGCTCACCCTTCTAGTCGCCCTGGTTTTACAGCGGATCATGGGATTAACATCTCGTCTTTAAGTGAGCTCTTAGCCCCTCTTCAATTTTTTTTAATGTATTGGTAACACTGGGGCTCCCAACTTGAAAAAGTGCGGATCACAACATACAATTCAGGAGCACCAGAAGATAGATTTGTTTAATTGACTGAGATATTGCATATTGGACCTATATGAATTCTAGCTACTTTTGAAGCACACGCTAGGTTACTACATTGTGTAAAATTACTACCTATTGAGAAGCATTACATTGAATATTCTACACTGCCTCTTTAAGAGCATCAAGTTAGGGTGTGGGGTGGGGGGGGGTGGGGATTTTCATTTTAGAAATTACACATATTTGTTTTTGAGAAAAACAACTAAGTTGGGTATTAAGATTAAGATCACTTTACTGATCAACTGCACACAAGGTCCAACTGAAATGTGACTTTTAAAACGCACACACCAGTAGTAATCCACTTTTTCGAGCTGAAAGACAATAGGCAGAGCTTACTGATGATGTTGCACAACGATTTAAGTCATCCTTTTAGTCAAATCTTTGCCAATGTGCCAATCTTTCCTATGATATGATATACAAATTGTTTTCAGCCTACGTTTCATATCAGGGCTTTATTTGAATGTTACTACCAACCAGCATGACATTGTTTATTAATCAGAAACAGTTGCAGAGTTGTTCTTCTTTGCGACAGAGATGAGCCAACCAGGCTTGTGTCCACTTGATCCGTGGAGCAAATCAAAATAGAAGATGCAAAACACCTACCCTTTTTTTTTACCAGAAAATTATCATAATCCATTGGATTTGTAATTTTTTTATTTTTAGCTAGTCTGTCTTAAAAATAGTGTATATTGCGTTATTATTTTATTTTTTTAGCTGGTTATGAGACCTACATAAGCGTGTAAAAACCCACAAAACCTACCACACAAGGCAAAACATTCCATTACACCACTTGTCAACAGTATGTTTATGTTAAATAATGTAACATTTTCTGAAATGGACCATATTCAATTATCATTGCAATTGCTTACATATTGATGTCAGACATGCACCTGCCCCAATGCTTTGTTGCTGATGACTGGGATGAATCCAGGAGCAGATTTCAGGAGCAGGACAAGGCACCCTCTTTTTGACTGATGACTGACATAAGGGCATGTACGTGATAGGTCTAACTGGCTTATATGACTCTGGTGGTCATAATTCTTCTTGACAACAACAAAGGATTTAAGAAACACACTTTCAAACGAAAGGAAACTTCTTGGCAGGGAAAAAACACATTTGACTACGTGGTTATGACCATGTCATAAAGTGTCATGTCATAAAGTGTTAGAAAGCTAGCTGTCAAGTAAAGTGTTACCACAAAGTCATTGTAGCCATTTCCCTTCCCCTGTGAGATGAGCAGGGGCTGGGGCTAATTTGGCTTCGCTGTACCGCAGCCAAAGCCTGCCAGCAGCCTACCTACCAAAGGTTGCACTGTGTCCATTACAATGTTTTTAAAAAACACATCACCTATCTTTCAAGTTATCCATCTTGTTCTTTCTAACTCTTTCTATGGTGGAATCGCAAGTTCAATTTATGGAAGATGCCAACACTTTGGGTCCTAAACCCTACCCCTCCGACAGACACACATACAAACAGTATACATATACAGCCACACTGGGTGCCAGAGGATGTTCTAAGTCCTCAACAATACTTAACCCTCGTGTTGTCTTAAGGGTAAAAAATGACCCGCCACAATGTTAAACAGCAGAGAAAACCCCCTAAATTATATTTTTTCAACTTGATATTTGATTACTTTTCCTAGAGTGACCCCAACATTAGAAAAAGTGAAACATCGCCTTTTTTCATATTTCCTTTGGCAAATCAGATCATGACTCCATGTTGCTCCTCCCTTCCTATAGGCAGAAACTCAAACAGGAAGTGTACGTGCTAAGGTCTATTCGACGCTGATCTGAAGAACTGGAATCCATGCTTCAAGATTGTTTTGATCACGCGGACTGGGATGTGTTCCGGGTAGCCCCTGAGAATAACATTGACGTTTACATGGACACAGTGACTGAGTTTATCAGGAAGTGTATAGGGATGTTGTTCCCACGGTGACTATTAAAACCTACTCAAACCAGAAACCATGGCAACATTCACGCAAAAATGAAAGCGGGAACCACTGCATTTAACCATGGTAAGGTGACTGAGAATATGGTTGAATACAAACAGTATAGTTATTCCCTCCATAAGGCAATCAAACAGGCAAAACGTCAGTACAGAGACAAAGTGGTCGCAATTCAACGGCTCAGACATGAGGCGTATTGTATGTGGCAGGGTATACAGACAATCACAGATTACAAAGGGAAAACCAACATCTTGCTCCCAGACAACCTAAACACCTTCTTCGTCCGCTTTGAGGATAACACAGTGCCACCGATGTGGCCCGCTCCCAAGTACTGTGGGCTCTCGTTCTCCGTGGCTGATGTGAGTAAGACGTTTAAGCGTGTTAACCCTTACAAGGCTGCCGGCCCAGACGGCATCCATTGCCACGTCCTCAGAGAATGCGCAGACAAGCTGGCTGGAGTGTTTACAAACATATTCAATCTCTCCCTATCCCAGTGTGCTGTCCCCACGTTTCAAGATGTCCACCATTGTTCCTGTACCCAAGAAAGCAAAGGTAACTGAACTAAATGACTATCGCCCCGTATCACTCACTTTTATCATCATGAAGTGATTTGAGAGGCTAGTTAAGGATCACATCACCTCTACCTTACCTGACACCCTAGAACCACTTCAATTTGCTTACCGCCCCAACAGATACACAGATGTTGCAATCGCCATCGCTCTGCACACTGTCCTATCACATCCGGACAAGAGGAATATCTACCTCAGAATGCTGTTCATTGACAATAGCTCAGCCTTCAACACCATAGTACCCTCCAAGCTCATCATTAAGCTTGGGGCCCTGGGTCTGAACTGGGTCCTTGACTTCCCGACAGGCCGCCCCCAGGTAGTGAAGGTAGAGAAAACACTTCCACTTCACTGATCATCAACAGAGGGGCCCCACAAGGGTGCATGCTCAGCCCCTTCCTGTACTCCCTGTTCACCCATGACTGCGTGGCCACGCACACCTTCAACTCAATCATCAAGTTTGCAGACGACACAACAGTAGTAGGCCTGATTACCAACAATGACGAGATAGCCTACAGGGAAGAGTGGTGCCATGAAAATAACCTCTCCCTCAACGTCAACAAAATGAAGGAGATGATCGTGGACAGCAAACAGCGGAGGGAGCACGCCCTTATGCACATCGATGGTATCGGAGTCGAGAAGATGGAAAGCTTCAAGTTCCTAGGCGTACACATCATTGACAATCTGACAGTGTGGTGAAGAAGGCGCAACAGAGAAATTCGGCCTGGCCCCTAAGACCCTCACAAACTTTTACAGATGCACAATTGAGAGCATCCTGTCAGGCTGTATCACCGCCTGGTAGGGCAACTGCACCACCCGCAACCCCAGGGCTCTCCAGAGGGTGGTACGCATCACCAGGGGCACACTGCCTGCCCTCCAGGACACCTACAGGAAGGCCAAAAAGATCATCAAGGAAATCAACCACCCAAGACAGTGCCTGTTAACCTCGTTATCATCCAGAAGGTGAGGTCAGTACAGGTGCATCAAAGCTGGGACCGAGACTGAAAAACAGCTTCTATCTCAAGGCCATCAGAATGTTAAATAGGCATCAATAGCCGGCTACCACCTGGCTACTCAACCCTGCAACTTAGAGGCTGCTGCTCTATATACATGGAATCACTAGCCACTTTAATAATGTTTACATACTGCTTTACTCATTTCAAATGTATATACTGTATTCTATTCTACTGTATTTTAGTCAATGCCACTCTGACATTGCTCGTCCTAATATTTATATATTTCTTAATTCCATTATTTTACTTTAAAATGTGTGTAATGTTAGATACTACTGAACTGTTGGAGATAGGAAGACAAGCATTTCGCTACTCCCGCAATAAAATCTGCTAAATATGTGTTATGTGACCAATAAAATAAGCTAAGAATGAGTTTGTCCAAGCAAGGTTTAGAAGCACATCGATGTGCAATAATGTGATCGTGTGTGTGTATGTGATTGATTCTACATACACTAATGACATCAAATGAACAGGGCTACTCACAGTTCCTGGAGAGGAAACATTCGAAGCTCCTTGTAGTTACCCTTGTTAGCGGAATGTTCCCTCTTATTATGCTCCCTAAAAGCCAACTGTTGCATGCCCAAAAATACAGCGGTGTCGATAAGCTGCTTGAGAACATCCCTGTTTCTTCTTATCTTCTCGTTGTGATGCGCAGTTTGAATACACAGACTTCCACAACATCATTGATGCAGATTTTTCCCAGATGTTGAATCTGATGTGGGAAACGAAATGGGTTATTCAACAAAAAAATCCAACACTTTCTGGTGGAGAAAATTGCACTCTAATAGCTAGCTAGCGACTTGCTACTAAAGTTAGCAAGGCAAAAAAAATTTTTTTTAAGTGACCAGCTTACTCATGTAACGATGTGCGCTGAGAATAGGGATGCAAGTTCAGGGAGTGAGCGTTTTAATATATAAATGAAACATAATACAAAACAAGACACACGAACAACGCACAGACAGGAATCAGAAACAATGACGCCTGGGGAGGGAAGCAAAGGGAGTGACATATATAGGGCGGGTAATCAAGGAGGTGATGGAGTCCAGGTGAGTGATGACATGCAGGTGCTTGTGACATGTGTGCGCCATAACGAGCAGCCAGCCGCAGGACGCCGACCAAAATGACAAACCCGGGGATCAGGAGTGGACCTTATATAGACAGATTTGTGCCTTTCCAAATCATGTCCAATCAATTGACTTTACCACAGGTGGACTCCAATCAAGTTGTGGAAACATTTCAAAGATGATCAATGGAAACAGGATGCACCTAAGATCAATTTTGAGTCTCACTGCAAAGGGTCTGAATATTTATGTACATAAGGTATTTCTGTTTTAAATCTTTTATAAATTAGCAACAATTTCTAAAAACCTGTTTTCGCTTTACACCACTCCAACCGACGCTTGGTATTGCGCATGGTGATCTTAGGTTTATGTGCGGCTGCTCGGCCATGGAAACCCATTTCTTGAAATTCCTGACGAACAGTTCTTGCGCTGACGTTGCTTCCAGAGGCAGTTTGGAACTCGTCTGTGAGTATTGGAACCGAGGAAAGGCATTTTTCAGCACTCGGCAGTCCCGTTCTGTGAGCTCGTGTGGCCTACCACTTTGCGGCTGAGTCATTGTTGCTCCTAGACGTTTCCCCTTAACAGCACTTACAGTTGACCGGGGCAGCTCTAGCAGAGCAGACATTTTATGAACTGACTTGTTGGAAAGGTCGTTATGACGGTGCCACTTTGAAAGTCACTGAGCTCGTCAGTACGGGGCCATTCTACCGCCTATGTTTCTATGGAGATTGCATGGCTGTGTGTCGATGTTGCAACAGGTGTGGCTGAAATAACCAAATGCACTCACTTGAAGGGGTGTCCACATGTAGTGTATATTGTGTTCCCGACAGGTTGTAGAAAAGATCAGAAGCTCTGAACTATCTGTTCAGACCCGAGTCCTACCTACCAACCTTTTTTGCTCTTTTAGTATTTCTCCAATAGGTTTCCTCAAGGTGAAGGCCTCCACTTCTACTGTATGTCAAAGATAATTGAACAAAAACACTATAGTAAATACTACAGTAGTGTCTGAAAAAACACTACGTTGATTACTATAGTATATTCTACAGTTTTCTTTAACTACAATATTTATTCTATAGTTAACTGGAAATACTACAGCATACTATAGTATACAGTATTCACGGTGGTGTTTTAGTCCAGTAAAGTCCACCAAAACACTACAGTTAATAGTATACCATTTAAGTATTGTATACTATAGTATTTTTTCATGTGGGTGCACACACACACACACACCTAAGGGCTTGTCTCTTGTCTGTATGGATTACAGTGGCAGGCTTAACCTCAGGTTTAAGTAAAGGGGCAGGGCTGGTGGATCACTGCTCTAAGTAAAAATAGCCCACTGTGCTCTCAGCAACCTGGAGCAGAATGGATCAGCAATGGCTGGATGAGCTTCAAACAGCATTTCCCATCACACATCCAGCACTGACATAGACTCATTTAGATCAACGTTACGACAGACAAGACTGACAGAGAACAATTGAATTCCCTCAGCTCTGTATTGCTGTTGTAGCCTAGTTAAATCCTGTCAAGGGTATCTCAAACTATATGGATCCTTACCCCATTCAAACCTCAAAAGTTTTTAAATAAAACCTACATAGGGTAGGGGGAAAGACTGCTGATTGGCTAATCAACTGAGGACAGTAATTTTAAGCAATAAGGCCCGCGGGGTTGTGGGATATGGCCAATGTACCCCGGCTAAGGGCTCTTCGTATGCAAGATGCAACGCAGAGTGCCTGGACACAGCCCTTAGCCAAGGTATATTGGCCATATATCCCAAGCCCCCGAGCGGCGCAGCGATCTAAGGCGCTGCATCTCAGTGCTAGAGGTATCACTACAGACCCTGGTTCGATCCCGGGCTGTATCACAACCTGCCGTGATCGGGAGTCCCATAGGGCAGCGCACAACTGGCCCAGCATTGTCCGGGTTAGAGGAGGTTTTGGCTGGGGGAAAATAAGAATTTGTTCTTAACTGGCTTGCCTAGTTAAATAAAAATGTAATAAATTAAAAAAAAAATGAGGTGCCTCATTGCTATTATAAACTGCTTACCAACATAATTAGAGCAGTAAAAAAATAACATTTTGTCATACCCGTGGTATACGGTCTGATGTACCACGGCTGTCAGCCAATCAGCTTTCGGGGCTCGAACCACCCAGTTAATAATAGAGATTAGATCACTGAGATGTATAGCGTTTGCATGCTGTGGTGCAACTTATGTTGTGTTTATTAGAGATTACTCAGCAGCACAACTTGGGTTTATCTCGAAGGAATCCAATTAAGGTTTTCTGACAATTTCAGTTATTCATGTTGCTGGTGGTGTTGCTTTGGTGTTGGGTTCTATTCTATGGCCCAGTAAGAGAGGGGTGATGGGCTTTTTTGAATTGCCTGTTGTGGTTAATGATTGACATGAAATACTTTTAAACCAGTCTGTCAAATGATTTCCTTGTAAACTGTGGATGTCGTGGTTGAATCATTATAGCCTGTGGCTGTGCAGCCTGTCACACTGTCGCATAGTTTTTGGCTGAATCCTTAATTAGTCTTTCTCGCCCCTTAGACGTTCCGATGGCCGACTGCCAGTAGAGTGGATGAAAATGAGATGCTGGAAGTTCAAGTGTTCAACTACAGCAAAGTCTTCACCAACAGGTCAGTTACTTACAATACACTCAAACACAATACTGTAACATAAGTACCTCCACAATCTCTCGTGGAGAGACTGCATAAACATAAATAGCACCGTAGATCTGTCATGATACAATGGGATGCGTGAGAGAACGAGCAGCGTTAGTTTCGGTGCTTTGGACAAATCACGATTTCACAGGTATGAGCATCTTTCGAATTTCGGAAAGTGAGGGGACATTTGGCCATAACTTGCAAAGAGAGAGGGTGGAGGTCCGCTTCAGTTCTGATCCTCGTCCTATTTTGTCTCTAAACACATATGGACCCAGAACCCAGATCACTGCTACTACTGACAAAACTCAGACCAACAGATACCTACATCACAGCATGTTCAATACACACTCCAAACACAGGTCAGAGGAATAATAATACACACAACACTGCCACACACCACCACACTAACCAGGATCTAACTAAGAGTTGGAACATTGAGGGAAGGTCACCATAACCCTTCCATCACTTTTCTCCTGCCATCCTCAGACGGACATAATGCACACAATAATCTAGCTAAAGGCACTTCAGATAGGCAATCAGCTCCTAACGCTTCTTGACTATGAGGTGATAGATTGATTCAATTGCATGTGGGATAGGCTGCGGACCGCAGTGCAGCATCTGAAGGGGTTTCTAATAGAGTGGAGCGAGGCAGTAATGAAATTGTATTAGAGCCGTATGCTAACGGTTGCATCTGTCACACCTGAGCTCAACCACTCAGACGCTAAGGCAGAGACTTTAAGGATGAAGTAGAAACACGGATACAGTATATACAGTAGATATTATATCTCTATCTGTCTCTATGATTACAGATTATATTCCGCTCAAAGTAGGCTCTGTATGCGTGTGCATGTGATAAATGAGATACACGAAGAAATAACAAAAATAAGCACGGACTCATTTAATTCCAATTATACAAATGAACCTACAGACCACATTTCTTTAAGGCACGGTTAACTGTTGACATTCTTATTACAGATACATCATCACTAACTTTGGAGGCTGTTTATTTATTATTATAAATAACAAAAATTATCCCCCTTTTTCTCCCCAATTTCGATTTTGTCTCATCGCTGCAACTATCCAACGGGCTCGGAAGAGGGAAGGTGGAGTCACGATTCCTCCAAAACATGACCCGCCTAACCGTGCTCCTTAACACCCACCAGCTTAACCCAGAAGCCATCCGCACCAATGTGTCGGATTAAACACTGTTCAACCGACTTTCAGCCTTCAGGCACCTGGCCCGTCACAAGGAATCGCTATCAATCAAATTTCAATCAAATGTATTTTTAAGCCCTTCTTACATCATCTGGTCACAATGTGCTGTACAGAAACCCAGCCTAAAACCCCAAACAGCAAGCAATGTAGGTATAGATGCACGGTGGCTAGGAAAAACTCCCTAGAAAGGTCGGAACCTAGGAAGAAACCGAGAGAGGAACCAGGCTATGAGGGGTGGCCAGTCCTCTTCTGGCTGTGCCGGGTGGAGGTGATAACAGAACATGGTCAAGGTGTTCAAATGTCCATAGATGACCAGCAGGGTCAGATAATAATAATCACAGGTTAGCACCTCAGAAGTCAATGTAAGTTGCCTTTTCATAGCCGATCATTCAGCGTATCTTTACCGCACCTGCTGTCTCTAGAGAGTTGAAAACAGCAGATCTGGGACAAGGTAGCACGTCCGGTGAACAGGTCAGGGTTCCATAGCCGCAGGCAGAACAGTTGAAACTGGAGCAGCAGCACAAGCAGGTGGACTGAAAAGTGCTTCAAAGCTGGGACCGAGAGACTGAAAAACAGCTTCTATCTCAAGGCAATCAGATTGTTAAACAGCCAACACTAACATTGAGTGGCTGCTGCCAACATACTGACTCAAATCACTAGCCACTTTAAACAATGCCACTTTATATAGCCACTTTATATAATGTTTACATACCCTACATTACTCATCTTATATGTATATACTGTACTCATCTACTGCACCATCTACTGCATCTTGCCTATGCCGTTAGGCCATCGCTCATCCATATATGTTTATATACATATTCTTATTCATTCCTTTACCCTTGTGTGTATACGGTAGTTGTTGTGAAATTGTTAGATTACTTGTTAGATATTACTGCATGGTCGGAACTAGAAGCACTAGCATTTCGCTACACTCACATTAACATCTGCTAACCGTGTGTATGTGACAAATAAAATTTGATTTGATTTGACTGGGGACAGCAAGGAGTCATCAGGCCAGGTAGTCCTGAGGCATGGTCCAAGGGCTTAGGTCCTCTGAGAGAAAGAGAGAGAAAGAGAGAGAAAGAGAATTAGAGAGAGCATACTTAAATTCACACAGGACACCAGATAAGACAGGAGAAATACTCCAGATATAACAGACTGACCCCAGCCCCAGGACACATAAACTACTGCAGAATAAATATTGGAGGCTGAGACAGGAGGGGTCGGGAGACACTGTGGCCCCGTCTGACGATACCCCCGGACAGGGCCAAACTAGCAGGATATAACCCCACCCCTTTTCCAAAGCACAGCCCCCACACCACACCATATCTTCAACCACCAACTTACCATCCTGAGACAAGGCCGAGTATTGCCCACAAAGATCTCCGCCACGGCACAACCCAAGGGGGGGCGCCAACCCGGACAGGAAGAACATGTCAGTGACTCAACCCACTCAAGTGACGCATCCCTCCTAGGAACGGCATGGAAGAGCACCAGTAAGCCAGGGATTCAACCGCCGTAGTAGATATTGATGCAGAGAATCCCAGTGGAGAGAGGGGAACCGGCCAGGCAGAGACAGCAAGGGCGCTTCGTTGCTCCAGTGCCTTTCCGTTCACCTTCACACTCCTGGGCCAGACTACACTCAATCATAGGACCTACTGAAGAGATGAGACTTCAATAAAGACTTAAAGGTTGAGAGTCTGCGTCACTCTCATAGATAGGCAGACCATTCCATAAAAATGGAGCTCTATAAGAGAAAGCCCTGCCTCCAGCTGTTTGCTTAGAAATTCTAGGGACAGTAAGGAGGCCTGCGTCTTGTGACCGTACGTGTACGTGTAGGTATGTACGGCAGGACCAAATTGGAAAGATAGATAAGAGCAAGCCCATGTAATGCTTTGTAGGTTAGCAGTAAAATCAAAAGCAGAACTAAGATCTAGGAGCACTAGGACAGATGCAGAGCCTCGGTCTGACGCCATTCAAAGGTCATTTACCACCTTCACAAGTGCAGTCTCAGTGCTATGATGGGGCCTAAAACCAGACGGAAGCGTTTTGTATACATTGTTTGTCTTCAGGAAGGCAGTGAGTTGCTGCGCAACAGCTTTTTCAAAAAGTTTTGAGAGGAATGGGAGATTCGATATAGGCCGATAGTTATTATATTTTCTGGGTCAAGGTTTTGCTTTTTCAAGAGAGGCTTTATTACTGCCACTTTTAGTGAGTTTGGTACACATCCGGTGGATTGGAAGATGTTTATTATGTTCAACATAGGAGGGTCAAGAACAGGAAGTAGCTTGAAGGTTTAGAGGCCATGACTATTTTCATCAATGTGTCGAGATACAGTATTAAAAAACTTGAGTGTCTCCCTTGATCCTAGGTCCTGGCAGTGTTGTGCAGACTCAGGACAACTGGGCTTTGGAGAAATAGGCAGATTTAAAGATGAGTCCGAAATTTTCTTTCTAATGATCATGATCTTTTCGTCAAAGACGTTCATGAATTTATCGCTGCTGAAGTGAAAGCCATCCTCTCTTGGGGAATGTTGCTTTTCAGTTAACTTTGCGACAGTATCAAAAATAAATGTTTGATTGTTCTTATTTTCCTCAATTAAGTTGGAAAAATAGGATGATTGAGCAGCAGTGAGGGCTCTTCGATACTGCATGGTACTGTCTTTCCATGCTAGTCGGAAGACTTCCAGTTTGGTGTAGCGCAATTTCCGTTCCAATTTTCTGGAAGCTTTCTTCAGGGCTCAGGTATTTTCTGTATACCAGGGAGCTAGTTTCTTATGACAAATGTTTTGGGGTTTTAAGGGTGCGATAGCATCTAGGGTATTACGCAAGTTTAAATTGAGTTCCTCAGTTAGGTGGTTAACGGAATTTTGCACTATGACGTCCTTGGGTTGTCCGATAATTTATAGCACGGCTTTTGATGATCCTTGGTTGGGGTCTGAACAGATTATTTGTTGCGATTGCAAACGTAATAAAATGGTGGTCCGATAGTCCAGGATTATGAGGAAAAACATTAAGATCCACAACATTTATTCCACGGGACAAAACTAGGTCCAGAGTATGACTGTGGCAGTGAGTAGGTCCGGAGACATGTTGGACAAAACCCACTGAGTCGGTGATGACTCCGAAGCCTTTTGGAGTGGGTCTGTGGACTTTTCCATGTGAATATTAAAGTCACCAAAAATGTGAATATTATCTGCCATGACTACAAGATCCGAGAGGCCTGTAAACAGTAGTTATAAAAAGGGATTGAGTCGGCTGCATAGATTTCATGACTAGAAGCTCAAAAGACAAAAACGCAGTCGTTTTTTATTGTGTAATTTGAAATTTGATATCGTTAATGTCAGCAACACCTCCGCTTTTGTGGGATGCGCGGAGGAGAGGTCTCATTTAACACAGTAAATTCATCAGGCTTAAGCCATGTTTCAGTCAAGCCAATCACATCAAGATTATGATCAGTGATTAGTTCATTGACTATAACTGCCTTGGATGTGAGGGATCTAACATTAAGTAACCCTATTTTGAGATGTGAGATATCACAATCTCTTCCAATAATGACAGGAATGGAGGAGGTCTTTATTCCAGTGAGATTGCTAAGGTGAACACCGCCATGTTTAGTTTTGCCCAACCTAGAACGAGGCACAGACACGGTTTCAATGAAGATAGCTGAGCTGACTATACTGACTGTGCTAGTGGCAGACTCCACTAAGCTGACAGAGTGCAGGCCAGGCAGCAGGCTGTTAGCCAGCCTATCTCATTGTGGAGCTAGGGGAGTTAGAGCCCTGTCTATGTTCATAGATAAGATGAGAGCACCTCTCCAGCTAGGATGGAGTGCGTCACTCCTCAGCAGGCCAGGCTTGGTGCTGTTTGTGGGTGAGTCCCAGAAAGAGGGACATTTATCTACAAATTCTATATTTTTGGAGGGGCAGAAAACAGTTTTCAACCAGCGATTGAGTTGTGAGACTATGCTGTAGAGCTCATCACTCCCCCTAACTGGGAAGGGGCCAGAGACAATTACTCGATGCTGACACATCTTTCTCGCTGATTTACACACTGAAGCTATGTTGTGCTTGGTGACCTCTGACTGTTTCATTCTAACATTGTTGGTACTCTCTACACCTGCCAGTTTTAGCCTTAGCCAGCACCATCTTCAGATTAGCCTTAACGTCGGTAGTCCTGCCACCTGGTAAACAGTGTATGATCGCTGGATGATTCGTTTTAAGTCTAATATGTGAGCGGACCAACTAATTGGGCGTCACTCTAAAGCGGGAAGGTGGAACAAACGAGTCAGGAGTAGGTTTTCTTGATTGAACACAGTTCTATATTGAGGGCATTTGGTCAACACAAACACTCCAACATAATCAATGAAAATCTTCTTCTCCAGATCAAACAGGAACACAATACAATTGTCTTTAAACTACAACACAAGTCACGGGATTGTCACCGTCTTAATGGTTCTTCATAGATAGCTCCTCTGTCTCGGTGGCCATCTTCCAGAGATAGTTCTTCCCCCCTCTCTGCTGGTTCCATACTCTCTCTTATAGGGGAAGGAGAATATCTCATTAGTAGTGTCAGCTGTGCTTAATTGCCTCTGGTTACCTTGTCTCCCATGCCTTGTTGGGCTACCATCCGTGAGCCCAGCCTGCCCTCCAGTGGTCCTTCCACATACCTTCCCCCTCAGGACCGAACCGGAGGGTCGGGCGCCAGACGCACCGTCTTGGTTGCGTCGGGACAGCGCGTCTGCATTCCTGTTCCTCGATCCGGCCCTGTGGATGAGATGGAAAGAGAACGGTTGTAAAGACAAAAACCATCTGGCTATTCTGCTGTTATTGTTTCTCTTACCAGCCATCCACGTGAGGGGCGCATGGTCAGTAACTAATGCAAACCTCCGACCCAGTAGGTAGTACCGGAGATAATCGAGGGCCCACTTAATGGCTAAGGCCTCTTTCTCTACGGTAGCATACCTCTGTTCCCGATCGCTGAGCTTCCTACTTATGAAGAGAATCGGCTTCTCTGCTTCACCTTTACCCTGAGCTAGGACGGCCCCGAGCCCCGTATCCGAGGCGTCGACCTGCACAATAAACTCTTGTGAGAAGTCCGGAGCCTGTAGGACAGGATCAGAACACAGGCCATCTTTTAGCAATTGAAAGGCCTCTTCCGTCTCGTCTTTCCACTCTACCTGGTTTGGCAAGTTTTTCTTGATGAGGTTTGTGAGGGGATTGGCAATGGTTGCATATCCCGGGATAAAACGGCGATAATACCCGTTATCCCTAAGAAGGCCCGAACGTCCCGCTTGGTCCGGGGTCGCGGCCAGTCCCGAATTGCCCTGGTCTTCTCTGCCTGTGGGCGTATTTTCTCTGCCTGTGGGCCCACTTAATGGCTAAGGCCTCTTTCTCTACGGTAGCATACCTCTGTTCCCGATCGCTGAGCTTCCTACTTATGAAGAGAATCGGCTTCTCTGCTTCACCTTTACCCTGAGCTAGGACGGCCCCGAGCCCCGTATCCGAGGCGTCGACCTGCACAATAAACTCTTGTGAGAAGTCCGGAGCCTGTAGGACAGGATCAGAACACAGGCCATCTTTTAGCAATTGAAAGGCCTCTTCCGTCTCGTCTTTCCACTCTACCTGGTTTGGCAAGTTTTTCTTGATGAGGTTTGTGAGGGGATTGGCAATGGTTGCATATCCCGGGATAAAACGGCGATAATACCCGTTATCCCTAAGAAGGCCCGAACGTCCCGCTTGGTCCGGGGTCGCGGCCAGTCCCGAATTGCCCTGGTCTTCTCTGCCTGTGGGCGTATTTTCCCATTCCCCACGGTGTACCCCAGGTATTCCGCTTCGGACAGGCCCAGGCAGCATTTATTTGGATTGGCCGTCAACCCTGTGGCTTCCAAACTCACGAGCACCGCCCGTAATCGCAGGAGGTGACTATCCCAGTCCTCGCTGTGGATAACCACATCGTCTATGTACGCCGCTGCATACTCTTGATGGGGCCGTAGAATGGCATCCATGAGGCGTTGGAAAGTTGCAGCGGCACCATGCAGTCCGAAGGGCATCCTCACATACTGGAAGAGCCCCTCTGGTGTGGCGAAGGCAGTCTTTGGGCGATCCTCCGGAGCCACCGGCACTTGCCAATATCCCTTCGTCAAATCCAGGGCGGTGATGAACTTGGCCTTTCCTAAGCGCTCCAAGAGTTCATCCACGCGGGGCATGGGATACGCATCGAATGTAGAGATAGCATTCACGGCCCTAAAGTCGTTGCAGAGTCTCATACTACCATCGGATTGGGGACCAGGACTATGGGACTGGACCACTCACTCGTCGATGGCTCGATCACACCCATCCTCAACATCTCCCTTACCTCGTTCTTAGCGATGACTCGGCGAGCCTCAGGAATCCTGTAAGGGCGGATATGCACCTTCTTGCCAGGTTCAGTGTGGATATGGTGGAACAGGACATCTGTTTGTCCTGGGAATGGAGAGAATATTCGACCGAAGTTCATAATCAGCTTGTCTAGGTGTCTTGACTGCTCCGGCAGGAGAGTTTGACCACGGTGCACCTGTGGTAGAGCCTCCTCTTTTCCTTTTCCCTCCAGGGCCATCAAAGCCACCTCCTCCTCTCTTCCATGGTACGTCTTCAACAGGTTTATGTGATAGAGTTGGACCTTCTTCCTTCTATCAGGTTGCTTGATGAGGTAATTGACCGCTGAGACCCTTTTCATTACCTCGTAGGGCCCGCTCCACTGTGCCAGCAAGCGATGTTCGGCCATGGGCACGAGCACCATCACTTTCTCTCCCACGGTGAACTCACGGGGGGTCGCGGACTTATCGTAGGCCCGGCCTTGGGTCCTTTGTGCCTTCTCCATATGCTCCTTGACTATGGGCCACACTGCTGACAGGCGGTCTCTCATCAGGGTAATATGTTCTATTGTGGATCAAAAGGGGCATGGTTGGGTCTCCCAGGTCTCCTTGGCTAAGTCGAGGATCCCTCGACAGGGTCTGCCATAGAGCAATTCAAACGGAGAGAATCCAGTGGATGCTTGGGGTACTTCTCGCAGGGCAAACATTAAGTGTGGGAGAAGCATGTCCCAGTTTTTCCCGTCTCGGGACACCACTCTTCTCAACATGCTTTCAATCGTTTTGTTCAAGCGTTCACACAACCCGTCTGTTTGAGGGTGGAATATGCTTGTACGTATCTGTTGAACCTGATACAACCGACACAAGTCCTTCATCAACCGGGACATGAATGGGGTTCCCTGATCAGTTAAGATCGTCTTGGGGAGGCCCACCCGAGAGAACACCATGAATAATTCCTTGGCAATTCCCTTTGACGACATGTTACGCAGGGGTATGGCCTCCGGGAACTTGGTAGCATAATCTATGACCACTAGGATGTACTCGTGTCCTCTGGCGGATTTTGGGAGGGGTCCTACGAGGTCCATAGCTATGCGTTCAAAGGGAGTCTCTATGATGGGGAGAGGAATCAAAGGGTTACGTAGGTGTGGCCGTGGAGCTGTACGTTGACATTGATCACACGTCCTACAATACCTGGCCACATCCCGGGTGACCCGGGGCCAATAGAATCTCTGCATGATTCTGTCAATAGTCTTGTCTCGTGCCAGGTGTCCTCCTAGGACGTGGGAATGGGCTAACTGTAGAACTGTATCCCTGTATGGTCTAGGCACCATTAGTAATTACTGGTTTTCCCCCCTTCGTCGTACGACCCAGTATAAGAGACCCCGCCTGATTGCATAGTAAGGAAGAGGGGGCTCACCTGATCCATCGACGTTCCTCCCGTCGATCACCTTCACTCTCCTCATGGCCTCCCTTAGGTCTGGGTCTCTATGCTGCGAGGTGCCGAACTGTCCCTTTAATTCCTGGGGCAGATCAACCTTGGTAGAGGGATGTGGAGGTTGTTCCCCATCCCCCTCAGGGGTGACCGATGAGAATCTCTTCCAGGTTCCCTCCTCGGATGGAGCTACAAATATATCCCTTAGCGCCTGGTTGCTCCTTCCTTCCTGTGTTGTGTATAACCCTTCACAGGTGTCTTCATCAGTGGTTTCCTGGAATATCTGTCGTAAATGTTGGGTCGCTATTTCTTCCTCTGCTGCAGAGGACGAGGGCGCAGCTACGTCTCCTTGTAGGACTACTACCTCGGGCTTGGGCTTTCTCTTCTTTCCTGTCCCCCTTCTTCCCGTGCATAACGTCATCTGCCGAAGCTCCTTATATAGGGGACAGTCTCTCCCAATCAATAATGGTACCTTCAGCTGGGGCACTTTCCCTGCCCTGACTGTACACCTTCCTTTTGGAGTGAGAATAGGCAGATTCACAGTGGGGTGATAGTGGGTGTCTCCATGGATACAGGATACGGCTACTTTGTCTGGTAGCAGTGTTGCGGAGGTCACCAGCCGCTCCTCTACTAACGTAACCATACTTCCCGAATCGAGAATGGCTACCACATCTTGTCCTTCGACTCGAACTGGAATCTCTGGGGCTGGGGCTATTTCTGCTAACCAACAGTGTTGATCCTGCCCCCTCAAACCGAGATGTGTGGGGGTGGGCAGTGATGACTCTGACCATGGGCTCGTCCTTGCTAGGACATTGTGGGGCATAATGGTCGGGAGACTGACATTTATAACACCGACCCTGCTGTGTGGGAGATGACTTCTCCCACCTCAGGAGGGGGTTTGGACGTTTCGGTGGCGGACCCGCCGGGGTGAGTCGTGGTACGGGATTGGAAGAATCCTTCCGTTCCTCCTTGTCACTTTTTAACAACTCCCCTGTAGACCGATATGTTTCCACCGCCTGGGCTATGTCGTCGGCTGACAACGGGTTGGCTTGCCCCACAACCCTTTTAAAGTCACTGGGTAATTCCCTCAATATCTTGTCCACTACGAGAGTCTCTATCACCTGTCCTACTCCCTTTTCAGGTTCTAGCCACGGCCTGAAAGGCCGCTCAGCAAGGAAGAAGCCACTGCTGCAAACCGCCATAAAAAAGCCGGACTACGGTTTGCAACTGCACATGGGGACAAAGATCGTACTTTTTGGAGAAATGTCCTCTGGTCTGATGAAACAAAAATAGAACTGTTGGGCCATAATGACCATCGTTATGTTTGGAGGAAAAAGGGGAGGTTTGAAAGCCGAAGAACATCATCCCAACTGTGAAGGACAGGGGTGGCAGCATCATTTTGTGGGGGTGCTTTGCTGCAGGAGTGGCTGGTGCACTTCACAAAACAGATGGCATCTTGAGGAACGGAAATGATGTGGATATATTGAAGCAACATCTCAAGACATCAGTCAGGAAGTTAAAGCTTGGCCGCAAATGGGTCTTTCAAATGGACAATGACCCCAAGCATTCTTTCAAAGTTGTGGCAAAATGGCTTAAGAACAACAAAGTCAAGGTATTGGAGTGGCCATCACAAAGCCCGAACCTCAACCCTATAGAACATTTGTGGGCAGAACTGAAAAAGTGTATGCAAGCAAAGATCCTACAAACCTGACTCAGTTACACCAGCTCTGTCAGGAGGAATGGGCCAAAATTCACCCAACTTATTGTGGGAAGCTTATGGAAGGCTACCCAAAACGTTTGACACAAGTTAAACAATTTAAAGGCAATGCTACCATAAACTAATTGAGTGTGTGTAAACTTCTGACCCACTGGGAATGTGATGAAAGAAATAAATGCTGAAATAAATCATTCTCTCTACCATTATTCTGACATTTCACATTCTTAAAACAAAGTGGTGATTCTAACTGACCCAAGACAGGGAATTTTTGTAAATGTATTTGGCTAAGGTGTATATAAACTTCCAACTTTAGCTGTATTACCTCAACTAACCAGTGCCCCCGCACATTGACTCTGTACCGGTACCACCCTGTATATAGTCTCGCTATTGTTATTTTACTGCTGCTATTTAATTACTTGTTACTTTTATTTATTTTTCTTATTCGTTTTTTTAAACTGCATTGTTGGTTAGGAGCTTGTAAGTAAGTATTCGACGCATGTGACTAATACATTTTGATTTGATATGATGATACTACAAGCTTGGCACACCTGCATTTGGGGAGTTTCTCCCATTCCTCTCTGCAGATCATCTCAAGCTCTGTCAGGTTGGATGGGGAGCATGTCTGCACAGGTATTTTCAGGTCTCTTCAGAGATGTTCGATCGGGTTCAAGTCCGAGCTCTGGCTGGGCTCCTCAAGGACATTCAGACTTGTTCCGAAGCCACTCCTAAATTGTCTTGGCTGTGTGTTTAGGGTCGTTATCCTGTTGGAAGGTGAACCTTCGCCCCAGTCTGAGTTCCTCAGAGCTCTGGAGCAGGTTTTCATCAAGGATATCTCTGTACTTTGATCATCTTTCCAACGATCCTGACCAGTCTCCCAGTCCCTGCAGCTGAAAAACATCACAGCATGATGCTGTCACCACCATGCTTCACCGTTGGGGTGGTGGCACGTTACCTCCAGGTGTGACATTGGCATTGAGGCCAAAGAGTTCAATCTTAGTTTCATCAGACCAGAGAATTTTGTTTGTCATGATCTGAGAGTCCTTTAGGTGCCTTTTGGCAAACTCCAAGCGGGCTGTCATGTGCCTTTTGCTGAGGAGTGGCTTCCATCTGGCCACTGTACCATAAAGGCCTGATTGGTGGAGTGCTGCAGAGACGGTTGTCCTTCTGGAAGGTTCTTGCATCTCCACAGTGGAACTCTGGAGCTCTGTCAGAGTGACCATCAGGTTCTTGGTCACCTCTCTGACCAAGGCCCTTCTCCCTCGATTGCTCAGTTTGGCCGGGCGGCCAGCTCTAGGAAGAGCCTTGGTGGTTCCAAACATCTTCCATTTAAGAATGATGGAGGACACTGTGTTCTTGGGGACCTGTGCCTCAACACAATCCTGTCTCAGAGCTCTACGGACAATTCTTTCAACGTCATGGCTTGTTTTTTTCTCGGACATGCATCGTCAACTTTGGGACCTTATATAGACAGGTGTGTGCCTTTCCAAATCCTGTCCAATCCAATGAAATGATTACAGGTGTACTCCAAGTTGTAGCAACATCTCAAGGATTATCAATGGAAACAGGATAAACCTGAGCTCAATTTTGAGTCATTTAGCAAAGGTTCTGAATAGTTATGTAAATAAGATATTTCTGTTTTTTATTTGTAATAAATTTGCCAAAAACTCTAAAATCCTGTTTTTACATTGTCATTATGGGGTATTGTGTGTAAAATTATTTAATACATTTTAGAATAAGGCTGTAACGTAACAAAATGTGGGCAAAGGGAAGTGGTCTGAATACTTTCCGAACACACTGTATTTCACCCTCATTAACATACATGATTACATTGTGCATGTTCATTTATACAGTAATAATTATTCAATATGTCCTCACCTGGGATTTGAACTCATAACCTTTTGGTTCACGGCAATGGAGGCTAAGAGGGAGTGGGGGGATGACGGGTCATGTTACCAAAACACAATTGAGTTTCGTGATGATGATGACACACATGCACGCACGTGCACACTTTAGTGGTTTACCTGGCCAGTTATATGCATCATTTTAAAAATTTAATATCACCTCATATACCATTGATGCAACCTCGGTGTTGTACTAATGGGGAACCATGCACTTTAATACAACCCAAAACTTTATTGCTTCTCAAAGTTTTTTCCTCCAATTTATTCTGTGTTAAGGGATGTGAGCATATGAAATCCTTCCTCCACAAAGTCCCCCACATTGTATAATTCATGTATATCTTCTGCTCCCAAACTCAGCTTCTCTCTGCTTTCGCCTCCGCTCTCCCCGTCTCCCTCCCTCTCTTCTCCCACAGACTGCAAATCATGCCTTCATCCCTATTATCCCTCATTTCCTCTGCACTGTAAACAAAGACTCTTTGGATCAACGAACAACAAAAAATACTTTAACCGGTTACAACTAAATGAGTTAGTTTTTTTCAATTGAAAAATACTACATTTGTTGAAACCAAATATATGATTCAATGCCAACTGTTTTATTGTATTATTACCAAACCTATATTTGAAGTTGCAATCTTTCAACACTCAGCTTACTTTTACCCTTTGGTTAAACATAATAAATAACAAATACAAACTAATATTTCATGTAAATGCAACCCATTTGTTTCATCTTGTTTTAAGTTCACTTTTTAATTTGGAATTAGCTATCCAAATTTATTCAAATAATTAAATAAATTCCCTGTAAAACAATAACGGGTTCAATAAGTAGAAATAATGTTTCCAAACATATTCTTTACACAAGACTTTCACATTTAGTAGCCACAATATTATAACCAAGCATTGGCTACTTTAACATAGAAACCTTATCAGGCTCTTTAGTGCAGAGGGTCATTGTCATTCCCCAGAGTAGCTGCCCCTCACATAGAGAACTCATAAATTGCCTCTTAACTTTTACAGGGGCATAACAATAATCATAGTGTTATAGGGGTGGCAGACAGGAGAGATTGTGTGTGTGTGTGTGTGTGTGTGTGTGTGTGTGTGTGTGTGTGTGTGTGTGTGTGTGTGTACAAGTTTTATTCATGTCTCACTGTTGGCCAACGGGGGGCACTGCTTTGTAATGTGATGATGATAACTAAATCACGTGCAAGTGTAAAGCATACAGTCATTTCTATGAGAGAATACTAAACAACCTGTGTATTGTTTCCCACTCATACTCCAAGATCTTCTCTGCATTCATGTCTTCGAACATCAACACTTATTATCGTAGTTAAGCTTCAATTTAATGTATTACTCGATAGAAGCCGGGGCGGCAGGTAGCCTAGTGGTTAGAGCGTTGGGCCAGTAACCAAAAGGTTGGTGACAAGGTAAAAATCTGTCGCTCTGCCCCTGAACCAGGCAGTTAGCCCACTCTTCCCAGGTAGGCCGTCATTGTAAATAAGACTTTGTTCTTAACTGACTTGCCTAGTTAAATAAAGGTACATTTTTGTATTCACTTTTTAAAGCCAGCTAACTTGAGATTGAGGGTTGACCTAGAAAGAAAAATGTATTTCACTTGAGAATGAAGGAGATGATCTCTGCTCTAAATTATGAAGCAGATGAAAGTAAATTGTTTGGGCACGTCAGGATCAATAATGTATGGCACCTTTTGAAGAGCTAAAAAGTGAGCCAGAACATGATAGGCTAGTTTTCTTCAATTATTCAGGAGTTGTACACGCGTTACAAAGGCTGAAAGGAACCGACAAACCGTTCACTTTTCTGAGGAGGTATCGAGGTATCGATCACCATCGTGATAACAAAAGGACAGAGTAGAGAGGAGAGGAAGATGGGGGGGAAGAGAAGAAAGGAGTGGAGGAGAGAGAACAGTGAAGGGGACAGACTGACTTCCTGTATCCTCCTGTACCAAATAGATGGATGCAATAAAAGTTGACCTCGGTTTTCTTTTCTATGAAAAAAGAGATAAGCTATACTCCAAACTAGAGAATAATCCAAGGTATTCTGGCTATGAGCCAAACAGGACATGTATTATTCAGTACTCAGTATGGAAAGACTTAGCTACTTCCACATGAAGCCTAGCTGTGTGCATTGGTGGGGGAATCATTTGTGACAGTGAGGATTAAACCTGGTGTTAAGTTCTGTCCATAAAGTTTGTCCTCTATTGAATTATATGTCTGTGTTGACTAATGGTTCCTTCCTTTGGCTGCAGTTGTTATTATTTGGCTGCAGTATTCTGCTGCATACTGCATCCATCTCTCAGGAGGGAGGGAGAGAGGGAGATTACAGGCACAGAGAGAAGGGGGAGAGGGGGAAAGCATGAGAGGTACAGAGGGAGAGTGAGAGAGTGTGAGAACGAGAGAGAGAGAGCGCGAAAGAGAGAGAGACGCCTACCTGGAGGTGACGGCATTCCCTCCCCCATATGCCCCCATAGGCAGAACTACGACAACATAACCAACAAAAATGGGTCACAACTCCTGCAGCTCTGTAGCACGCTGGGTATGTACATAGTTAATGGTAGGCTTTGAGGGGACTCCTACGGTAGGTGCACCTATAACTCATCTCTTGGCAGTATTACTGTAGACTACTTTATCACTGACATCAATCCAGAGTCTCTAAGATTGTTCACAGTCAGCCCACTGACACCCCTATCAGATCACAGGAAAATCACAGTGTACTTGAAAATCACTGTCTACTTGAACAGAGCAATACTCATGAGGCATCAAAGCCAAAGGAACTGAATAATATTAAGAAATGCTATAGATGGAAGGAAAGTAGTGTGGAAACCTATCAAAAATCTATTTGACAACAACAAATTCAAACCATTTTAGATAACTTCCTGGACAAAACGTTTCACTGGAATAGTGAAGGTGTAAACTTGGCAGTAGAAAACCTAAATAGTATATTTGACCTCTCAGCTTCCATATCGAATCAAAACATTTCGAACAGAAAACCGAAGAAAATTAACAACAATGAAAATATCCAGTATTTTGTTTTTTTATGTGTTATTCCTTACATTGGTAATCTTAGGTTTCATTACATACAGTCGGGAGGAACTACTGAATATAAGAGCAACGTCAACTCACCATCGTTACGACCAGGAATATGACTTTCCCAAAACGGATCCAGTGTTTTGCCTTCCACCCAATACAATGGATCTGATCCCAACCGGCGACCCTATGCGACGCCGTAAAAGGAGCAAACGTAGCGGTCTCCTGGTCAGGCTTCGGAGACGGGCACATCGCGCTCCACTCCCTAGCATACAACTCACCAATGTCCAGTCTCTTGACAATAAGGTTGATGAAATCTGAGCAAGGGTAACATTCCAGAGAGACATCAGAGATTGTAACGTTCTCTGCTTCACGGAAACATGGCTAACTCAAGAGACGCTAACGGAGTCGGTGCAAGCTGGTTTCTTCACGCATCGCGCCGACAGAAACATACATCTTTCTGGTAAGAAGAGGGGCGGGGGTGTATGCCTTATGATTAACGAGACGTGGTGTGATCATAACAGCATACAGGAACTCAAGTCATTCTGTTCACCTGATCTAGAATTCCTCACAATCAAATGTTGACCGCATTATCTACCAAGGGAATTCTCTTCGATTATAATCACAGCCGTATATATTCCCCCCCAAGCAGACACATAGATGGCCCTGAACGAACTTTATCTGACTCTTCGTAAACTGGAAACCACACACCCTGAGGCTGCATTCATCGTAGCTGGGGATTTTAACAAGGCTAATCTGAAAACAAAACTCCCTAAATTCTATCAGCATATCGATTGTGCTACCAGGGCTGGTAAAACCTTGGATCATTGTTATACTAACTTCCGCGACGCATATAAGGCCCTCCCCCGCCCTCCTTTCGGAAAAGCTGAACACGACTCCATTTTGTTGCTTCCAGCCTACAAACAGAAACTAAAACAACAAGCTCCCTCGCTCAGGTCTGTTCAAAGCTGGTCCGACCAATCTGATTCCACGCTTCAAGACTGCTTCGATCACGCGGATTGGAATATGTTCCGCATTGCGTCCAACAACAATATTGACGAATACGCTGATTCGGTGAGCGAGTTCATTAGAAAGTGCATTGACGATGTCGTACCCACAGCAACGATTAAAACATTCCCAAACCAGAAACCGTGGATTGACGGTAGCATTCGCGTGAAACTGAAAGCGCGAACCACTGCTTTTAACCAGGGCAAGGTGACCGGAAACATGACCGAATACAAACAGTGTAGCTATTCTCTCCGCAAGGCAATCAAACAAGCTAAGTCCCAGTATAGAGACAAAATAGAGTCACAATTCAACAGCTCAGACACAAGAGGTATGTGGCAGGGTCTACAGTCAATCACGGATTACAAAAAGAAAACCAGCCCCGTCGCGGACCAGGATGTCTTGCTCCCAGACAGGCTAAATAACTTTTTTGCTCGCTTTGAGGACAATACAGTGCCACTGACACGGCCCGCTACCAAAACCTGCGGGCTCTCCTTCACTGCAGCCGAGGTGAGTAAAACATTTAAACGTGTTAACCATCGCAAGGCTGCAGGCCCAGACGGCATTCCCAGCCGCGTCCTCAGGGCATGCGCAGACCAGCTGGCTGGTGTGTTTACGGACATATTCAATCAATCCTTATCCCAGTCTGCTGTTCCCACATGCTTCAAGAGGGCCACCATTGTTCCTGTTCCCAAGAAAGCTAAGGTAACTGAGCTAAACGACTACCGCCCCGTAGCACTCACTTCCGTCATCATGAAGTGCTTTGAGAGACTAGTCAAGGACCATATCACCTCCACCCTACCGGACACCCTAGACACACTCCAATTTGCTTACCGACCCAATAGGTCCACAGACGACGCAATCGCAACCACAGTGCACACTGCCCTAACCCATCTGGACAAGAGGAATACCTATGTGAAAATGCTGTTCATCGACTAAAGCTCAGCATTTAACACCATAGTACCCTCCAAACTCGTCATCAAGCTCGAGACCCTGGGTCTCGACCCCGCCCTGTGCAACTGGGTCCTGGACTTCCTGACGGGCCACCCCCAGGTGGTGAGGGTAGGTAACAACATCTCCACCCCGCTGGTCCTCCTTGTTCACTCCTTGTTCACCCACGACTGCGTGGCCATGCACGCCTCCAACTCAATCATCAAGTTTGCGGATGACACTACAGTGGTAGGCTTGATTACCAACAACGACGAGACGGCCTACAGGGAGAAGGTGAGGAACCTCGGAGTGTGGTGTCAGGAAAATAACCTCACACTCAACGTCAACAAAACAAAGGAGATGATTGTGGACTTCAGGAAACAGCAGAGGGAGCACCCCCTATCCACATCGACAGGACAGTAGTGGAGAAGGTGAAAAGTTTTAAGTTCCTCGGTGTACACATCACGGACAAACTGAATTGGGTCACCCACACGGACAGCGTTGTGAAGAAGGCGTAGCAGCGCCTCTTCAACCTCAGGAGGCTGAAGAAATTTGGCTTGTCACCAAAAGCACTCACAAACTTCTACAGATGCACAATCGAGAGCATCCTGTCGGGCTGTATCACCGCCTGGTACGGCAACTGCTCCGCCCACAACCGTAAGGCTCTCCAGAAGGTAGTGAGGTCTGCACAACGCATCACCGGGGGCAAACTACCTGCCCTCCAGGACACCTACACCACCCGATGTCACGGGAAGGCCATAAAGATCATCAAGGACAACAACCACCCAAGCCACTGCCTGTTCACCCCGCTATCATCCAGAAGGCGAGGTCAGTACAGGTGTATCAAAGCAGGGACCGAGAGACTGAAAAACAGCTTCTATCTCAAGGCCATCAGACTGTTAAACAGCCACCACTAACATTTAGCGGCCGCTGCCAACATACTGACTCAACTCCAGCCACTTTAATAATGGGAATTGATGGAAATTATGTAAAAATGTACCACTAGCCACTTTAAACAATGCCACTTAATATAATGTTTACATACCCTACATTACTCATCTCATATGTATATGTATATACTGTACTCTATATCATCTACTGCATCTTGCCATCTTTATGTAATACATGTATCACTAGCCACTTTAAACTATGCCACTTTATGTTTACATACCCTACATTACTCATCTCATATGTATATACTGTACTCTATACCATCTACTGCATCTTGCCTATGCCGTTCTGTACCATCACTCATTCATATATCTTTATGTACATATTCTTTATCCCTTTACACTTGTGTGTATAAGGTAGTAGTTGTGGAATTGTTAGGTTAGATTACTTGTTGGTTATTACTGCATTGTCGGAACTAGAAGCACAAGCATTTCGCTACACTCGCATTAACATCTGCTAACCATGTGTATGTGACAAATACAATTTGATTTGATTTGAAATGGTTTGATGAAGAATTAAAAACAAAAGAAAGAAATTGAGAAACCTATCCAACCAAAAATATAGAGACCCAGAAAACCTGAGCCTATGCCTTCAATATGGTGAATCAATAAAACAATACAGAAATACACTATGGAAAAAGAAGGAACAGCACGTCAGAAATCAGCTCAATGTAATTGAAGAATCCTTAGACGCTAACCACTTCTGGGAAAATTGGAAAACACTAAACAAACAACAACACAAAGAGTTATCTATCCAATACGGAGATGTATGGGTAAACCATCTTTGTGTCCCTATTACAAAGAACAAATAGCAAAAACATATACATGATCAAATACAAATCTTAGAATCAACTATTAAAGACTGCCAGAACCCACTGGATTCTCCAATTACATTGAATGAACTACAGGACAAAATACAAACCCTCCAACCCAAAAAGGCCTGTGGTGTTGATGGTATCCTCAATGAAATTATAAAATATACAGACCACAAATTCCAATTGGCTAAACTTAAACTCTTTAACATCATCCTCAGCTCTGGCATCTTCCCCAATTTTTGGAACCATGGACTGATCACCCCAATCCGCAAAAGTGGAGACATATTACCGTGGGATATGCATCAACAGCAACCTTGGGAAAATTCTCTGCATTATCATTAACAGCAGACTCATACATTTTCTCAGTGAGTCTTTTTACCCAATTACAGTACAACAGACCACTGTCACGCCCTAGCCTTAGTTATCTTTGTTTTCTTTATTATTTTAGTTAGGTCAGGGTGTGACATGGGGGATGTAGGTGTTTTTGTCATGTCTAGGGGTTTTGTATGTTATGGGGTTTTGTCTAGTCTAGGTGTTTGTATGTCTATGGCTGCCTAGATTGGTTCTCAATTAGAGGCAGCTGTTTATCATTGTCTCTGATTGGGAACCATATTTAGGCAGCCATATTCGTTGGATATGTCGTGGGTGATTGTCTATGTCATTACGTAAGTTGCCTGTGTCTGCACTTGTCGTAGTATAGCTTCACGGTCGTTTGTTGTTTTGTAAGTCTGTTTAAGTATTCTTCGTTACGTTATAATAAATAGAACAATGTATTTATATCACGCTGTGCCTTGGTCCTCCTCTCTTCAAAGTTACGACGATCGTGACAACCACGTATTAACCCTGCATTGACAAACAAACAAACCAAAACAAAGGCAAAGTCTTCTCATGCTTTGTTGATTTTTTAAAAAATGGCATGAGGGTCTTCTATGCAAATTGATGGAAAGTGGTGTTGGGGGAAAAACGATATAAAATCCATGTACACAAACAACAAGTGTGTCACGGCTGTTTAAAGGAGTGGACCAAAGTGCAGCGTGGTGAGCGTACATTTTATTTATTAAATCAAAATGACCCCGAACAAAACAATAAACATTACAAAAACAAACCGTGAAGCTCAAAGGCTATGTGCTCTAAACAAAGTCAACTTCCCACAAACACAGGTGGAAAAAAGAGCTACCTAAGTATGGTTCCCAATCAGAGACAACGATAGACAGTGGTCCCTGATTGAGAACCATACCTGGCCAAAACATAGAAATATAAAGTCATAGAAACACAAAACATAGAATGCCCACCCCGACTCACGCCCTGACCAAACCAAAATAGAGACATAAAAAGGATCTCTAAGGTCAGGGCGTGACAAAGTGTGCGGTTAAAATTGGCAAAAAACACACACATTTCTTTCCACAGGGCCGTGGGGTGTGACAGGGATGCAGCAGAAGCCCCACCCTCTTTAACATATATATCAACAAATTGGCGAGGGCACTCGAACAGTCTGCAGCACACGGCCTCACCCAACTAGAATCTGAAGTCAAATGTCTACTGTTTGATGATGATCTGGTGCTTCTGTCCCCAACCAAGGAGGGCCTACGCAGAACCTAGATCTTCTGCACAGATTCTGTCAGACCTGGGCCCTGACAGTAAATCTCAGTAAGACAAAAATTATGGTGTTCCAAAAAAGGTTCAGTTGCAAGGACCACAAATACAAATGGCATCTAGACACTGTTGCCCTATAGCACACAAAAAACGACACATACCTCAGCCTAAACATCAGCGCCACAGGTACCTTCCACAAAGCTGTGAACGATCTACGAGACAAGGCAAGAAGGGCCTTCTATGCCATCAAGAGGAACATAACATTCGACATACAATTAGGATCTGGCAAAAAATACTTGTTCAGTTATACAACCTATTGCCCTTTACAGTTGTGAGGTCTGGGGTCCGCTCACCAACCAAGAATTCACAAAATAGGACAAACACCAAATTGAGACTCTGCATGCAGAATTCTGCTAAAAATATCCCAAGTGTACACACTAAAACACCAAATAATGCATGCAGAGCAGAATACCCGCTAATTATCCAAATCCAGAAAAGAGCCATTCAATTCTACAAACACCTAAAGGAAGCGATTCCCAAACCTTCCATAACAAAGCCATCACCTACAGAGAGATGAACCTGGAAATTTTGTCTCCTAAGCAAGCTGGTCCTGGGACTCTGTTCACAAAAACAAACAGATCTCACAGAGCCCCAGGACAGCAACATAATTAGACTCCAATCCAACCAAATCATGAGAAAACAAAAAAGATAATTTACTTGACACAATGGAAAGATTTAATTAAAAAAACAGAGCAAACTAGAATGCTATTTGGCTCTAAACAGAGAGTACACAGTGGCAGAATACCTGACCACTGTGACTGACCCAAACTTAAGGAAAGCTTTGAGTATGTACAGAGCAAGTGAGCATAGCCTTGCTATTACGAAAGGCCGCCATATGCAGTCCTGGATCTCAAGACAGGCTATGTGCACACTGCCCACAAAATGAGGTGAACACTGAGTTGTACTTTCTAACCTCCTGCCAAATGTATGACCATATTAGAGACACATATGTCCCCCAGATTACACAAATCCACAAAGAATTCGAAAAAAAAAAAAAAATGATAAACTCACATATCTATTGGGTGAAATTCCACAGTGTGCCATCACAGCAGCAAGATTTTTGTGACCTGTTGCCACAAGAAAAGGGCAACTAGTGAAGAACAAACACCATTGTAAATACAACCCATATTTATTTTTATTTATTTTCCCTTTTGTACTTTAACTATTTGAACATAATATGACATTTGAAACACAAAGCAACTTTCACTCACTTTTAGTTGCAGTTCCAGGTTGAAAGTTACATCATCTCAAGCAACTTTGCTGTTAACGTTACATGACGCAACAAAACAATTGCATGCAACAGCAAATTGAGGCTGCTTCTGTCATATTCTTTTTGAATTCTGCGCTTACCCCATGTTGTGCTGCTGCATGACATCGTGGTTTCACCAATTATTTCTGTGTACAACTGTTTGGTTATTGTAACAGCATGGATATAGACAAAATGCAGTCTGTACAATTTAGCTAGCTAGCCAAACTGACATTGAGAACACCAACATGACTAGCTAGTAACGAGCTAGCCATGCTAGCAAGGAATTAAGCTAACGTTAGCTAGCTAATTAGCACAGTTCAGGGTGAACAATTTCAGTTGAAACTGGTCGGGGAAAGGTTTGGGTTCACTTCAATAATTGCATTTATTGACTGCCTAACCATCTTCATTTGACTAGCCATGATGCCAATTTGTAGATATCTCCCGTTCTGCTATTGTCTGTTCTGTCAACCTTTATGCACACTGGCAGTGGCAGGCAGCTGTGTTGACATGACAACTGGTTAGAATTCTGAAACTTCAATGGATCACGTGACAAAAGTATTTGTTTTGATTGGCTGTTGCTTGCATCTAGCTGCACAAAGTTGAAAAGTTTGAACTGGTTGCAACCAGGTAAGAGAGATACGATGGTTGGTGAAAGAAAAGTGGATACAGAGAATTTAGAGTGATGAACACAATGGTGGTTTGTGATTGGTCTTTTAAGTGAAAGGACCAAATAGCCTCTCTCTTACTCTCTCTCTCTACACTCACACACCCACACTCACACATATCCTAATAGCCCAAGTTTGCTCCCTGCCTGTCACTTCTCATAATGCCCAGGCCTCTCTTACTGTTACTGACCATCCCTTAGGAGAAATACCCCCCCCCCCCCCCTCAACCTCCTCCAGTGTGTGTGTGTATGTGACAGAGTGTGATACTATTGACTGTGGTTTATATTATATATTACGTGTATTTGGGCTCCCAGTGATTAGTGTGTGTGTGTGTGTGTGTGTGTGTGTGTGTGTGTGTGTGTGTGTGTGTGTGTGTGTGTGTGTGTGTGTGTGTGTGTGTGTGTGTGTGTGTGTGTGTGTGTGGATATATATAGTAGTAGTATACTGGGTCTTTGTGTGGTGTGTGATTGATTACTCTGCTACAATATTGTCCGAGGGAAACTATATAAATTATTCACACCTTTATAATTCTCTGACTGAATACAAAGGGTACCAGGTTTCGCTCCCACTTTTAACAAACAGCAAATTACATTTGCTTGTAAATGATTTGTGAAGCACATATGAAGGCCTTATAAATGCTCTATGAAGGCTTAATGAATCCTTTATACTGTACTTGTTGGTCATAGAGTGTAGCCCATTTGTCTGTATGCAGTCTGGTACATTGTGAAACTATGGAATTTTAGAGAATGGGAATTGAGATAGGCTTATGCCCAATAAAGTCATTTGCAGCCTTTGGCTTCTTTTGAGGGTCAAAAACAATTGAAAATAATCAAATGTTGTTTTTCTAGGCAGCAATTAATTTCAGGCAACTTTGCTAAAGGACAGGAAGTTAACAGCACTCTAAAGTTGATATGCTAAAGGAATAAATCACCTACGTTTTCTTAGACACTTTGTTAAAGTTGTTTTTCCTCAGGGCAGCGGTAGCAGCTAATGAGTTTCCCCCGACAATATTATAAGGAAATAACTGTCAGGTGTTGGAATGGGGATAGAGTTGGTTGCTACTTAACTTCAACAAGTACTCACTGGCGGAAGGGTGGTGGGGCTGTGCGGGTGATATTGTGTGTGTCCGTGTGTGTGTTTGTCGAGAACAGACCTGCTGGTTTGACAACAAGCTCTGACTGTCAATGCAGAATCAGACGTCCAATTTGAAAGTTAAGTTCAGGCATTCATTCTGAATAGTTAAGGGGTTAAGGTTTGCACTGGGATTGCCCAGCACTGGGATTGAATACGCGACCCTCGGAGCCGGAGCTGGCAGTTTACGCCCATCCACAACACCCTAGCAAATCTCAAGACAAAATATTTGTAATTGTGCTCACCATTGCCCCTCGAGGCCGATTGTGAAGTAATCTCCTGACATCCTGCTTACCTGCGCGGACGTCTAATTTCGCAGTGGCTCTTGAGCGACCTGGCTGGGTTTGATTTTTTGCAGTTTAATATTCTGAGGCCCTGTATTTAGCTGTATCCTCTCTCTGAGAGAGACACAGGCATGAGATCACAGGGAAGCGTGACAATATCAGTATCGCAATAGAGAAAGTGGAAAGAGCATAGAGCAAATAGTGTGCGTTACCCTTTATTCCGTGTTTGTGTGCGTCCGTATCTGCGTCTGTGTCTGTAGCTCTATCTCTGAGTTCTAATAAGAGTCTATTTCTCCGTCTGCTCCTCATTTCTGGTTAGTTGTTGTAGCGGCCAACGACAATGACACACTCTCCCTGGCTGTCAGAGCCAGTTTCCATCACTCTGCCTACACGCTCGCACACATACACACACAGGCACACACACACACACATATGGGAATGTCACATAGTCAAGGAAGACAGTGAAAAGAGAGATAGATACAGAGAGACAGACTGAGCTGTGCAAGGACAGCACTATCAACCTAATTCAATGGAACCTACCAAAGCCAGCTCAAATGCAAATGTGGCCTACTTGAAGCCTTCTCTCTGAACAATCACATAACAACAGCAGTGTTTTTAGCCAAGGCACAGTCCTATGCCACAACTCACTGAATCAGGAATATTCTGCTCTTTTTGTGAAACAGTGGTTGCTCATGGTTCTTGTGGTTCTGTTGTTCCAGAGTCATTGGAACCTTCAAGATGGTTCTACAGAAGGTGGCGGAGGAGGGCCAGCTAGAGGTGACAGACACACTCATCGACGACAACAACACCGCCATCAGGGTAATTGCCAACACTGGTTCCTGATCAGTTTAGATATACATAGCCATAAGAATGAGAATCCTCCATACAGATCTATAGACATTATACAGTATATACCGAACACAGCCAAAAAGACAAGTATTTTATTGACCTCAGGTGAGTATTGATCCAACAGCCACATACAGTGTATTTGGAAAGTATTCAGACCCCTTCCCTTTTTCCACATTTTGTTACTTAACAGCCTTGTTGTCACGGTTTTCTAAAGTTGAACCCAGAAGCAGACCAGGACAAGGAGAGTAAGACGAAGGTGAGTATTTATTTACAAGTGTGAATGTAGTGATAGAAAAATCCAAGTGACGGAGCGGCCAGCGGAGGTGAGTTGATGGGATTGAATAGGCAGATCCAAGGAAGTAACTGAAGTCACCGACGACCAGGTAGGGATGAGATGAGTGTTCCGGGTGAATGATGTTCATGGCTAACGATCCGGCAGGGAATGGATGTCAGGTCAGTGCTTATGAAGTGGAGGGGTGATGATCAGGACCAGGTGTGCAGATAGCGGATTGGAAACAGGTGCGGTAAATCAGAGATCTCCCAACCAGCTACGTCGCCCGGCAACCAGACAGGGTGCGTTCCAGGACACCGGAAAAAACACTCCAGGACAGAACACAGGCAAAAACAGACTCAGGAAGCGGGATTCGTGACACTTGTTCTAAAATTGATTAAATTATATTTTTTCCTCATCAATCTGCACATAATAACCCCTAATGACAAAGCAAAAACATGTTTTTAGAAATGTTTACAAATAAAGTTTTCTGACCCTTTGCTATCAGACCCAAAATTGATCTCAGGTGCAAAAACTAAGCCATGAGGTCCAAGAAATTGTCCGTAGAGCTCAGAGACAGGATTGTGTCAAGGCACAGATCTGGGGAAAGGTAACAAAAAATGTCTGCAGCATTGAAGGTCCACAAGAACACATTGGCCTCCATCATTCTTAAATACAAGAAGTTAGGAACAACCAAGACTCTTCCTAGAGCTGGCCGCCCGGCCAACACTGAGAAATCGAGGGAGAAGGGCCTTGGTCAGGGAGGAGACCAATAACCCAATGGTCATTTTGACAGAGCACCAGAGAACCTCTGTGGAGATGGGAGAACCTTCCAGGAGAACACCCATCTCTGCAGCATTCCACCAATCTGGCCTTTATGGTAGAGTGGCCAAGCTGAAGCCACTACTCAGTAAAACGCACATGACAGGCCGCTTGGAGTTTGCCAAAAGGCACCTAAAGGACTCAGTCCATGCGAAACAAGATTCTCTGGTCTGATGAAACCAAGATTGAACTCTTTGGACTGAATGCCAAGCGTCACGTCAGGAGGAAACCTTGCACCATCCCTACGGTCAAGCATGATAGTGGCAGCATCATGTGAGGTGTGAGGATATACTGTGAGGATATTTTTCAGTGGCAGGGACTGGGAGACTAGTCAGGATCGAGGGAAAGATGAACAGAGTAAAGTACAGAAAGATCCTTGATGAAAACCTGCTCCAGAGCGCTCAGGACTTCAGACTGAGGCAAAGGTTCTTCACCTTCCAACAGGACACTAAGCACACGGCCAAGACAATGCAGGAGTGGCTTCGGGACACGTCTCTGAATGTCCTTGAGTGGCCCAACCAGAGCCCGGACTTGAACCCGATTGAACATCTCTGGAGGGACCTGAAAAAAGCACTGCAGCGCGCTCGCATCCACCCTGACAGAGCTTGCAAGTTTGTAGCGTCATACCCAAGAAGAATCGTGGCTGTAATCGCTGCCAAAGGTGCTTCAACAAAGTACTGAGTAAATGGTCTGAGTACTTATGTAAGTGTAATATTTCAGTTTTTTATTTTTAATACATTTGCTAAACTTTCTTAATACCTGTTGTTGCCTCATCATTATGGGGTATTGTGTGTAGATTGATGAGGGGGGAAAAAAACATTTAATACATTTTATAATAAGGCTGTAACGTAACAAAATGTGTAAAAAGTCAAGGGGTTTGAATACTTTCCGAATGCACTGTATTCAGAAAGAAACAGTATGTGAGAGAATGAAAAAAGAGGAAGTGTGAGATAATGGGAGCAAGTGATGGAAAGATCAAAAGCGATATAGAGAGGAGGACAGCGAAACAGAGAGAGACTGTGTGAGAGCTTATCCCGGCACCAATAGCTAACAATAGCTAACACTGAAGTTGGGACCTTGACAAACTTAACAGGG